>NC_041392.1:139677669-139680642 GCF_002162155.2 Triticum dicoccoides
CCCGGAGGGGCGATCCAAGCTCACCCACGATCCAGCGCGGGAACGTGGCAAGGCGACTGCTCCTGTTGGGCAGTCGTCGAAACGCCCTCGGACCTCTTCTCCTCCGCCGACTGGGAAGGCTCCCAAGCATCCACGAGCGACGCCATCCAAGCCGCCCAAGGCTCTGCCCAAGATGAAGATAGCTGTTCCTACCATTTCCGGGTAATAATAAGACTTGCTTTCCTTTGTCGACCATGGATGGATCCTTGGTCGATTCACTGAACCAACTGATTTACTTTCGAGATTTGCAGCGGTGCTACTTCTAAGGTCTCCGCCAGGAACGACGACCAAGAGATGGAGGACGCTGTTACCTCCAACCCTGGTACGATTGCTGACGTCCTGCCTTTGAGTCGACTGAACCTTTATTGCTACTCTGGTCGATTGAATGTTTTCCTTGTAGCTCCTCCTCATGTTATCGACCTCCCGGATGACGACGACGACGGTCCGTTGAGAGTGAGGAGGCACAAGAGGACGTCGGCTGACAAGACCCCCCAATCCGCTCTGGCGTCCGAGGCCGTGGCTCGGGATGGTGGTGACACCACTCGGGCTTCTGTGACCTTCGCCGTTCCTCTGGCGAGTGCGCGGCCCTCGGCGTCGACTGTGGATCCACCTTCGCTTTTTGCTGCGTACCCCGTCCCTGAGGACCAAGCGGCTGCTGCAAAGGAGGCTATACGCCAGGCGGGGATCATGATGGAGCAAGTGAAGATGGCTCGGGAGGCCAGCCAAGCAGCCTATGACGCGAGTTCGGCTCTTTAGAGCAACGTCCAGGTCAGTCGACTCGACACTTGGTCTGTTATGATATGCTGTTTGAAGAGTCTCTTTTCCGAAGATCTTTTGTATCTGTATCTGTACACCCACTGGGTGTGTCTGCCAATCCTTTGGACGAGTAGGGGCACGCTAAGTGCACCCACTGGGTGTAGTCCCCGAGACTACGGTGGACTGCTGGCAATCGACTGTAGTCTTTACATTGTGTTGCTGTAGCTGTATTTCTTCGCTCGGTTTGGTCGGGCCAGGTCGAGTGGAATTGTATCCGGTCGACTGCGGGCAGTCGACTTTTTTTTTGGTCGAACTAGTGGGGGCACGCTGAGTGCACCCACTGGGTGTAGTCCCCGAGACTACTGTCGAATGTTTTTGATTCGGCTGTGGTCTTAGAAATGTCATCATTGTCTCTTAGTTACTCGGAAGCAACTTATCTTGGACGTCTGTCGACTGATTTTCCTTTTTACAAAAATCTTGCAAACTTGTAGCTCGCTATACTGAGTTGGAGAATCAGCAGATCCAGCTCAACCTTAACTTGAAGCTTGCTCAGGAGAATTTGAGGAAGGCGCAAGAAGAAGCGAAAGGTATGGCTGGTGAGGTTCTCTATTCTTAACGGGTGGCTTTTCTTTCTTGTCCATTCTTGATGTTGGTTCCACTCGACGCGCCACAGATAAACTAGAGGAAGCTCTAAAGAAGAAGGACCAAGACCTTGCAGAGGCACAGAAGGAGGCCTCAAGCAAAACGAAGCTTGCAGAGGAGAAATTGGCTTCGGTCGGAGCTCTTGAACAGGAGAACTCCAGACTGAAAACCGCTCTCGAGACAGCTAATCGAGATGCCAGTCGACTGAAGAAGGAGAATATGGCTCTGCACGACAAGGCGGGTGAGCTGGTGGGGAAGGTAAAAGATCTGGAAGCTTATCTCGGTGGACTTGCCAAGAAGTTGTTCGTCATGCTCGAAGGTAATTACTCTGCCCCGACTGTCTTGCAGTTTGCCAAGCCTGCGTAGGGCCACTGTCTTACTCTTTAATCGTGTTTGCAGAATTCTGTCAGAACTTTGAAGAGGAGACCAGTCGAGTGGAGCCAAGCTTGGACCCTGTTAACTCTCTTGTGAAGGACGAGGCTGCCATGAACGTGCTCCGACTGGAGTCTCGTGTTGCCAGCGTCGTTGATTATCTGGCTCGGCTGAAAGTTGCAATGTTGCGGATCGACACATCACTCTGGCCTGGGACGACGCTTCAGAACGACCTCGAGTCTCTGATGGCTCGACTTAACGAAGTCCCAGGTCGAGTGGCGGAATGGAAGAAATCTTTTGCTAGATGTGGTGCTGATGTCGCTCTGTCGCTGGTCCGCGTCCATTGCAAGGAGGCGCGAGAAGAAAAGCTGGCGGCTATCCAAGTTGCAAATACCAGGAAGCATAACTTTCAAGACTTCATGGAGACTTTCATCGCCGCTGCCACCCGTATCGCCGACGGGATTGACTTGGATGAGTTCGTCGCCCCTTCCAGTCCTCCTCCCGAGGAGTGAAAAACTTTGAATTTACCTCAAGATGCCGAGTGCATTTGTAACCGTTTAAACTCCGCCGAGCCGAGGGCTCGAGTACTTTGAGGTCTGGGACCTTTTTGGCTTTTTCTGAACTTGATTTCTCGTTGGATATCTTCACGGTTTGATTCGTCAAGTGGAACTTGATCTTCACTCGGAATAATCTTGTATTTGCGATGCAGCTCCGAGGGAGAAGGTAGCGGTCGACTCACGTATTGGGTCGAGTCTTGTACTTAGGCGAGCACTGGGCTGTAGCTAAGCCTCCGAGTGAGAGGTTTACTCTCCACTCGGTAGGATTTTTAAACACTTAGGCGAGCACTGGGCTGCAGCTAAGCCCCCGAGTGGGAGGTTTGCTCTCCACTCGGTAGGATTTTTCCAAACTTAGGCGAGTGCCGGACTGTAGCTAAGTCTCTAGGTGAGATAACTTAGGCGAGCACTGGGCTGCAGCTAAGCCCCCGAGTGGGAGGTTTGCTCTCCACTCGGTAGGATTTTTTCAAACTTAGGCGAGTGCCGGACTGCAGCTAAGTCTCTAGGTGAGAGAACTTAGGCGAGTGCTGGACTGCAGCTAAGCCTCCGAGTGGGAGGATCGCTCTCCACTCGGTAGGATTTAAACACTTAGGCGAGCACTGGGCTGCAG
>NC_041392.1:139680750-139745857 GCF_002162155.2 Triticum dicoccoides
AGCTAAGTCTCTAGGTGAGAGAACTTAGGCGAGCACTGGGCTGCAGCTAAGCCCTCGAGTGGGAGGTTTGCTCTCCACTCGGTAGGATTTTTTCAAACTTAGGTGAGTGCCGGACTGCAGCTAAGTCTCTAGGTGAGAGAACTTAGGTGAGTGCTGGACTGCAGCTAAGCCTCCGAGTGGGAGGATCGCTCTCCACTCGGTAGGATTTAAACACTTAGGCGAGCACTGGGCTGCAGCTAAGCCTCCGAGTGGGAGGTTTGCTCTCCACTCGGTAGGATTTTTTCAAACTTAGGCGAGTGCCGGACTGCAGCTAAGTCTCTAGGTGAGAGAACTTAGGTGAGTGCTGGACTGCAGCTAAGCCCCCGAGTGGGAGGATCGCTCTCCACTCGGTGGGATTTTTTCAAACTTAGGCGAGTGCCGGACCGCAGCTAAGTCTCTAAGTGAGAGAACTTAGGCGAGTGCTGGACTGCAGCTAAGCCCCCGAGTGGGAGGATCGCTCTCCACTCGGTAGGATTTTTTTTTAAAACTTAGGCGAGTGTCGGACTGCAGCTAAGTCTCTAGGTGAGAGAACTTAGGCGAGTGCTGGACTGCAGCTAAGCCCCCGAGTGGGAGGATCGCTCTCCACTCGGTAGGATTTTTTCAAACTTAGGCGAAACGGATTCGCAGCTAAGTCACCCACTGGGGGATTCCGTATGTAAACAAAAGTGACAACAATTGATGGAACACTCTTGCCTTTGATAAAAACAAACTGCAGGAATTTTTCTTATTACATCTCGTCCAAGGGAGAGCTCAAGTGTAAAAGGGGCGGAGTAGTTCCGCATTCCAAGCTCGAGGCTCGTCGATCTGGTGATCAACATTGTAGAGGTGATATGCTCCATTGTGGAGGACTCTGGTGATGATGAAGGGGCCTTCCCAAGTAGGAGCAAGCTTGTGTGGTTTCTGTTTATCCACTCGGAGGACCAAATCTCCTTCTTGGAAGGCTCGACTCTTCACATTCCGGGCGTGGAATCGACGCAAGTCTTGCTGATAAATGGTCGATCTGATCATGGCCATCTCCCTCTCTTCTTCTAGGAGGTCGACTGCTTCTTGCCGGGCCTGTTCTGCTTCATCTTCGGTGTAAAGCTCGACTCGGGGCGCGTTGTGAAGAAGATCACTTGGCAGAACCGCTTCGGCTCCATAAACCAGAAAGAATGGAGTTCTTCCAGTCGACCAGTTGGGGGTGGTCCTCAATCCCCACAGAACTGACGGAAGCTCGTCGACCCAAGCACCTGCCGCGTGCTTGAGATCATGCATCAGCCGAGGCTTCAGTCCTTTGAGAATCAAACCATTTGCTCTTTCAGCTTGTCCATTCGACTGAGGATGCGCGACCGATGCGTAGTCGACTCGTGTGCCTTGAGAGGCGCAAAAAGCTCTGAACTGGTCCGAATCGAAGTTTGACCCATTGTCAGTGATGATGCTATGAGGGACTCCATATCTGAATGTTAGTCCTCTGACGAAACTGATAGCAGTGCCAGCATCGAGGTTCTTGATAGGCTTGGCTTCAATCCATTTGGTGAACTTGTCGACTGCCACAAGCACATGCGTGAATCCGCTCCTGCCTGTTCTCAGTGGACCAACCATGTCTAGTCCCCAGACAGCAAAGGGCCAGACGACTGGAATGGTCTTCAGGGCTGATGCAGGCTTGTGTGACATGTTGGAGTAGAACTGGCAGCCTCCACATTTGTCGACTATCTCTTTGGCCATCTCATTTGCTCTAGGCCAGTAAAATCCCGCTCGGTATGCTTTAGCCACAATGGTCCGAGAGGACGCATGGTGGCCACAGGTCCCCGAGTGGATATCATCGAGGATTATCCGACCTTCTTCTGGTGTTATGCACTTCTGACCGATTCTAGTCGCGCTTTCTCTATACAACTGCCCCTTTATGACTGTGAAGGCCTTGGATCAGCGGACGATCTGTCGAGCCTCTTCCTCGTCTTCTGGGAGCTCTTTCCTTAGGATATATGCGATGTACGGTATCGTCCAGTCAGGAGTGATTGCCAAGACTTCCATGATTAGGTCGACCACAGCAGGAACTTCGACTTCACTCGGATCTGTGGCACTTTTCGGTTGTGGGGCTTCTTCTGTGAAAGGATCCTCCTGGACTGACGGCAAGCGGATGTGCTCCAGAAACACATTGCTGGGAATGGCTTCTCTCTTGGAGCCTATTTTTTCCAGATCATCAGCTGCTTGATTTTTCAGTCGGGGGATGTGATGAAGCTCTAACCCCTCGAATTTCTTTTCTAGCTTTCTCACTGCATTGCAATAACCAGTCATAGCTGGACTTCTGACGTCCCACTCCTTCATCACCTGATTAACCACCAAATCTGAGTCGCCGTAGACCATGAGGCGACGGACGCCGAGTGAAATGGCCATGCGCAACCCGTACAAAAGTGCTTCATACTCTGCTTCATTGTTGGAGGAATCAAAGTGAATCTGGAGAACATATCTGAGCTTATCTCCTCAGGGGGAGACTAGAACTACCCCAGCACCGGAACCATTCAGCATCTTAGATCCATCGAAGAACATGGTCCAGTGCTCCGAGTGAACTTGAGTCGGAAGTTGCTGTTCAATCCACTCGGCGATGAAATCTGCGATTGCTTGGGACTTGATAGCCTTCTTTGCTTCAAACTTGATATCTAAGGGAAGGAGTTCAATCGCCCACTTGGCCACTCGACCAGTTGCATCTCTGTTATGCAGAATCTCTAACAGTGGGGCGTCGCTGACGACTGTAATGGAGTGGTCAGAGAAGTAATGTGCAACCTTCTTGGTGGTCATATAAATCCCATATACATGCTTCTGGTAGCGAGGGTATCTTTGTTTTGAAGGTGTCAAAGCTTCAGACACATAATAGACTGGGCGCTGAACTCTGAAGGCCTTTCCTTCTTCTTCCCGCTCGACCGTAAGTACTGTGCTGACAACTTGCCCTGTGGCTGCAATGTAGAGCAGCAGAGGCTCTTTGCTGATTGGGGCAGCAAGCACCGGCTGGGTGGAGAGCAGAGCTTTGAGCTCTGCAAATGCTGCATCAGCTTCCGGAGTCCACTCGAACTTGTCAGACTTCTTCATCAGTCAGTAAAGGGGTAACGCCTTTTCACCGAGGCGAGAAATGAATCGACTTAGGGCGGCCAAGCAGCCTGTAAGCTTTTGGACGTCGTGCACGTGAACGGGACGCTTCATCCAGAGTATGGTGCCAACTTTTTCAGGATTGGCGTCGATCCCCCGTTCAGAAACGAGAAAACCGAGTAACTTTCCACCTGGAACTCCGAATGTGCACTTTGATGGATTGAGCTTGATATCATACCTCCTGAGGTTGGCAAAGGTTTCGGCAAGGTCAGCTCGCAGGTCGGAACCTTTGCGTGACTTGACCACAATATCATCCATGTATGCCTCCACATTCCGACTGATTTGAGTGAGTAAACACTTCTGAATCATTCTCATGAACGTGGCTCCGGCGTTCTTGAGGCCGAACGGCATGGTGACATAACAGAAGCATCCGAATGGGGTGATGAAAGCTATTTTGATTTCGTCGGGTCCATACAGACGGATCTGATGGTACCCGGAATAAGCATCTAGAAAAGACAATCTCTCGCACCCCGCAGTCGAGTCGACTATTTGGTCGATGCGAGGGAGAGGAAAATGATCTTTCGGGCAGGCCCGATTGATATGTTTGAAATCAATGCACATGCGAAGTGACTTGTCCTTCTTGGGGACCATGACGACATTGGCGAGCCACTCGGAGTGGTAAATCTCTCGGATGAACTCCGCTACTAAGAGCCGAGCCACCTCCTCGCCAATGGCTTTCCTCTTCTGGACGGCGGACCATCAAAGATGTTCTTTCACAGGCTTGAACTTCGGGTCGACTCGTAGACGGTGCTCAGCCAGACCTCTGGGAACTCCAGGCATGTCAGAGGGTTTCCATGCGAAGATGTCCCAGTTCTCACGGAGGAGCTGGATGAGCGCTTCTTCCTATTTGGAGTCAAGCGTCGTTGAGATGTGAGTCAGGGCAGCATCGGGGTCGGTCGGCTAAATGTGGACTGTCTTTGTTTCACCGGATGACTGAAAAGCTGATTCTGAAGCAGGCTTCTTGGCTCGTAGCAACTAACTTGGATCGGCAGTCTTTTGGTACTCTTGCAGCTCGACCACTGCCATCTAAGCATCTGCAATCTTTGAGCCCTTCTGAAAGCACTCTTCCGCCTTCTTCCAATTGCCTGTAACAGTGATCACACCTTTGGGGCCAGGCATCTTCAGTTTGAGATACACGTAACATGGCCGGGCCATGAAGCGTGCGTAAGCTGGCCTGCTCAAAATGGCGTGATAAGCACTTTGGAAGTCCACAACCTCGAATATCAACTTTTCCTTGCGGTAATTCTTTGAATCACCGAAAACCACATCAAGAGCGACCTGGCCGAGTGATTGGGCTTTCTTCCCAGGAATGACTCCGTGGAAACTCATGTTACTAGTGCTGAGCCTAGACATCGGAATGCCCATTCCTTTCAATGTTTCAGCATACAGTATGTTCAGGCCACTGCCACCATCCATCAGGACTTTAGTCAGTCGAGTGCCTTCAACAATTGGGTCGACCACCAAAGCTTGCCTCCCAGGGGTGGCAATGTGCGTCGGGTGATCAGACTGGTCGAATGTGATGGCAGTCTGAGACCACTTCAGGTAACTGGGTGTTGCCGGGGCAACCATGTTCACCTCTCGGTTAATGACTTTTAGTCGAATTTTGCTTTCGACATCGGCAAAAATCATCAGGGTGGAATTGACTTGGGGGTATCCATCGTCACTATCTTCCTTGTCCTCGACTCTGTCCGACTCTTTTTCCTTACCTTGGACTTCTTTCCTTGGAACTGCTGGATCAGGAGCCGGCACTGTCGAGTGGTATGCTTTGGGTAAATAAAATTACCCTCTTCATCCTTCTTGGTGTGGATGTGACATGGCAGATCCAAAACATCATTTCTGTCTTGATCCTTGACTTTCTTGGGCTTCCAGGGGCCTTTCGGTTTTCCCTTGAAATTTCCCTGGGTTGCGGCCAGGGCCTTCCCAGGGGCGGCTGGCTCGGCCTTCCGCTTCTGCTTCCGACTGGAATTGCCTCCGGTTTCCTGGAAGACTGCTTTTTGCTTGCCACTCCGGAGTCGATCTTCATCTTCTCTGTTAGCGTACTTGGTGGCAATCTCCATCATCCGATTCAGAGACATCTCTCCAGTTCGACCGAACTTCAGATTCAACTCTCTGTATTTGACACCTTCCTTGAAGGCACAAACCGCTTGATGGTCTGGCACATTCTCAACCGAGTGATGCAACGTGATCCACCTCTGGATGTATTCCCTCAGAGTTTCATTCGGCTTCTGCACGCAAGACCGCAGCTCTGTAAGGCCTGCAGGTCGCTTGCATGTTCCTTCAAAGGTCGTGATAAACACTCGGGAGAGGTCCTCCCAAGTGTAAATGCTGCTGGGTGCTAACTGATTTAGCCACGCTCTGGCCGAGCCCTCTAACATGAGAGGCAAATACTTCATGGCCACCTCATCATTGCCACCGCCAATCTGTACAGCCACTCGATAATCTTCGAGCCAGGTGTCAGGCTTAGATTCACCGGTGAACTTGCTGATTCCAGTTGCCAGCCTGAAATTGGGAGGAATCACTGCGGCTCTGATGGCTCGACTGAAACACTCTGGCCCTGAAGCACGTACTTCGCTGCTGGCGGGCGCATCTCTGTTGTGGCCTCCTCGATGAGCTCTGTTCCTGTCAACCAAACCTTGAACGAGGATGGATCTCGCATCAAAGCCTGGGTCTCTGGGGTCGACTGGAATCCTCTGCCCAACACTATGAGGGCGTCTGTCATCTTGCCGTCGAGGCGCATATGACCCACTCCTTGGGGGAGGGGTTGGCACTCGACGTCGATCATCACGGTCGAATCGGTGATCATACTGCTCATTCCTCCTGGACTGGTCACACCAGTCACCACGTCCCTCACGCCTCGGGGGCGATCTCGGGCTGTGAGCCGACTCGACTGTATCTGTTGCGACAGATCGACTGTGGATCCTATTCCGCGACTGAGAGACAGCGGAATTCTGGTTTCCCACTGCCCGGAGCAATGCTCTAATCTGTAACATGCCCCTGCCAGCCTCCGACAGGGAAGGCTGAATCGATTCTGCTATACGGGCCACGACGGCCAAATTCTGAACTGGGGTTTGATATACCTGCGTCGGCGGGAAGAGCTGGCGTCGACTAGACTCGGGAGCCTGCTGACGCGCTTGCTCGTCGAGTGCTCGCTGGAGATTCTCCAGTCGAGTGCGCTCGGCCAAGTTGGCTAAACGCGCGTCCTCCAAGGCCCGGGCCTCGAGGGTCTCTTCGACGATAGGAGTGCGGAGCGCGTCCATGTTCCAGCGGCGAAGCTCCTCTCGCTGCAATGACGTGAGAGGTTCGGGGAGATACTCATCGTGGGGATGCGACGGATCGCCCTCACCCGCGCCTCCATCAACGCGAGGGAAACCGGGAGGACTGTGCATTCCGTCGACTGCCAGAATCTCAGCCGCTGGGTCGCTGCTGTCGCACTCGGATGCAGTCTCCGCGGAGCCAGTCGACAGGTCGAACAGGCCGCAGAGGGATTCATCGGGCTCGATTGCCGCGACTTGTGGGGCTGCCGACTGGCGGGCCACGGCATGCCTCACCCACCACTGGAGTCTTGACCGACCGGAGCGCTTGCGCTGGCGGGAGACAGGGCGGGGAGACGACGCAGGGGCCGACCGATACTGAGTCGATGGCTGCCGCAGGAGGACACCACGAATGCATGCGCGGAAGTGCGTCGCACCGCAGACGGGGAGCGCGTCGATGTCGAGTGGTGCCTCCTGAAGCCAGGCGGAGTCATCGACGATGAAGGTGAGCGCGCCGAGACGGATCTCGCGGTCCTCCACCAAAACTCCGCAAGAAAACATGATCAAAGGGATCGGAAAAGATTGCAACTTCTCCAACTAAGCGCTAAGATTCCTGCCCCAAGGTGGGCGCCAACTATCGTGGTTCTAACTCTGACAGTGATGTAGGGGGGTGAATATGGAGAGGCTAGATCTTAGCTATTGGGAAGTTGTTACACGCGAGGTTTACGAGTTCAGGCCCTTCTTAGAGGAAGTAATAGCCCTACGTCTCGGAGCCCGGAGGCGGTCGACTGGATTATGCGTGTATGGATACAGGGGTGCGAACCCTTCATACTGAGGAGGGGGGTGGCTTATATAGAGTTCGCCGGACCCCTCCCGCTCTCAGTAATGCAGGGTTTAAGGTACATTTAAGGTTCGGCGTTTCTGGTAACGTCCCTAATAAAGTGCTATAATGATCATAAAGACTACTTAACAGCCGACCGTTTGCCTGCGGAGTGACTTTAGGTCTCCTGGCAGTCGAGTGGTTGGCTTCATGGTCGAGTGATAGCTTCTTGGTCGAGTGTCTTGAACCCGTCGAGTGGGATACCTTCAAGTTGATTGAAAGGTGACTTCTCCTAGGGGTGTCCTAGGGTAGGACTCTTTGGTCAGGTCCGTGTCCCTACCCTAGGTACATGTCTTCATCAATTGCCGGGGTACTGATCCACGAACACCTATGGGACCGGCGGACCGAGTCCCTTTTGGTTCGGCGGGGGCGGAGGTCGCGCAAAGAGCAAATCGAGGCGATACACGCGAGCGATTTACCCAGGTTCGGGCCGCACGGATGCGTAAAACCCTACTCCTGCTTTGTGGTTTGCATTGATTTCTTGCTCGGGAGCGCGAAGTGCTATAGTACACTTCAGCAGCTAACGAGACCGAGCGTGAGTGTTCGAACCCCCCTCTACGTTGCACACGGGCCTCCTTTTATATGCTCAAGGGGTCACCGACAGGTGGCAACGGAGGCAAAGGGTAAAAATGGAAAGGTGCTGCGGTAGGTACAGCTACCTGCTACAGTGTATCATACCTAACCCTGACGGCAGGGGACAAGGGCCTTAAATGCCCGTCTGTGTCGCCTAAACAGTGCAAAAAAGGACCGTCAGGGGCGCCACCGCTCGCCACGATGGCAAACTTGTCAGCGCCGCTTGCCACCATGCACCGCAAGCTGCATAGCCTTCCGCCACGTACGCCTGGAGGGGTCCCAGAGCGACACGTTGGTGGATGTGCTGGAGCGCGGGCATAGTGGTGTCTTGCCACGGCAAGCGCCTTGCCGCGGTTGTGGTCTTGTCGCGTCCGGGAGCTTGTCGCTCATCGGGCCTTGCCGGGACGCGTGGTGCGCTGCGGCAAGTTCCTTGAAATGCCTTGGGTGGCCTTCCCGGCAAGCTCCACTTGCCGGGGTCTTGAGATGCTTTTGTTAGCCTTCCCGGCAAGCTCCTCTTGCCGGGGTCTTGTCTTCTTGGCTTGGACACTTTGTTCTTGAATGGCTCCAAAGGAGCCACGGAGGACCTTGGCGGTCACCCGGTAAGCCTTGCCGCGGGATGCTGCGACTGCCCGTGCATAAGTTCGGGATACTAGGGTACCCCTACTCTAGTACACCGACAGGAGCCACCGGGCCTGGGCCATACACGGTGCCGAGCACTGTTGGGCCAGGCCCAAAACAGGGCACGGGCACGCGCGGCCTAGGTTACGCTGTATCTCTCTCCGTTTCCACCGCGCCCTCCCCGAACGGCACGCGTCGAATGCGGCATCGTGGGAGAGATCGTGGGTGGTTTCTTTATTCGGAAATGCGGAACGTCCGCCCCCTCCCTCTTTATAAGCAGGGGAGACAGGGGCAGTTCGCCCATTCGCCCGTTGCTGTTTCCAATCTAAAAAATCTCCGCCGCTCCCTCGCCTTCCCAAAGCTGAGAGAGAGAGCAGCGCTCCGCCCCCATCGCCACCAGCACTACCAACACCGTCGACCTCCTCCACTGCTTCCGCCATGGCTCCAAAAGCCGACAAGGGGAAGGCCGTGAAGTCGACCGAGGCGCAACAGCTCGCGGCGCTGCAGAAGGAGTGGGTCGTCTTCCCCCCCAAGCTTGGCACGAAGGAGCTGCGGGAGAACTACTACCTTTTCTGGTCGGCGGAGACGCGGGCGCATCCGCGCACGAAGGTACTCCCCGCCGCCGCTTGGAAGAAGGCTCCGAATGGATACCCCTTCTTTGCTCTGTTCTTCTACTGCGGGCTCTGCCCACCTTTCTCTGAATTCTTCTGCGACATCATGAATACCTACGGATTCCACCTCCTTGACTTCACCCCCAATGTCGTTCTGACCATGGCAGTTTTCGCACATCTTTCCGAAAACTTTGTCGGAGTCCTTCCCAACGTAGCCCTCTTCCGCCACTTCTTCATACCCCGAGTAGAGAGAGGAGAATCTCTATCCGGCGGAACCGCCTGGATCTCAAGGGCCGACAAGAAGGAAACGTATCTGGAGGGAGAATTCCGCGGCAAGTGGGAGAAGTGGAGGGCAGATTGGTGCTGGATTGACAAGGAGAGCCAGCAGCCATTCACCACCCGGCGCCGAACCCCAGTAGCACGCGGCAGCGATTGGAGCAACGTGGCCCTGGAAGATGACAGGCTAAAGATTGCCATCACCAGGATCCTGCGCCTCAGGCTTGCCGGGCTAACTGTAGGCGCTGTTGGCGCGGACTTCCTTCACCGCCGCATCGCCCCCATGCAAGAGCGGGGGAGGCCCACTTGGGAGTTCAAGAATGCGGCAGACATCATGAGGCTATGGCCGGGCCTCAATTACAACTTCACAGCCCTGGAGCTCAACGTGATGCTTCAGGAGCTCTTCAAGTATGACCCCCAACATCCCGAGGTTTTCAGGTTGCCGGGGGGCGTCGTTCCGCTGTGCAACAATTCCTTGCTCGACCACATCCGTGCAATGATGCCGGAGTGTGACTCGCATGGGATTGTGCCAACTTGGTAGGAGCCTGCAGACGACGTCGTGCAGCAGTTCTTAGATGACTTAGTGGAAGTGCCAATCCGCTCCGACGAGAAGGATGGCCTCACCCGCGACACCACCGACGCAAAGATGGCGCTCATCGCCACTAGGCTGGAGGAGGCAGCGGCAGCCGCAGCCGCGGGCGAGTTTGGGTTCACTGTGGAGGAGGCAGATGCGGCAGAAGCGGCAAGCCGTGCCGAGCGAGGGGAGCCCGCCGGCAAGAAGGAGCTTGCCGGGTGTGACGCCGAGCTGAGCGAGCCCGCCAAGGACACGAGCAGCTCGCTGGAAATCAACTCATCTTCCACCTCGTCTTCAGACAGCCCACCACAAGCAGAGCCTCCATCCCCACCAAGAAGGCGTCTCCGCAAGGCCGGTGACGTGGCGGAGCGGCAAGCAGGTCAACAGTCGCCACGCCGCGTGACACGCTCCACCGCGGCAAACACCGTTGCCGCGGGAGCGCCTCATGCTGCGACGGCAACTGGGGCAGAGTCTAGCCGGACCACCGCTTCAGTTCCTGCCGCTGCTCATGCCGCACCGGAAGCCGGGGCGGGGTCGACTCAGACCGCTGCTACTGCTCCCGCCAAGCGGCCAAGGGAAGCTTCTCCTCCGCCTCCTCGCGCCGGGCGCATGCCGGACTTCGACTTCTCCGCGTTCAGCTCCGACGAGGAAGAAGAAGAAGAGTAAGCTTCTCTTGCTGTACTTTCATTTCTTCAATTCTTGTTGTTTGTCTTGTTCCTCACTTGCTTTTCTCTAAACTTGTTCCTCTTTAGGACTCTGGCCCAGAGAGCGGCAAAGAGAGCTAAGGTTCCGGTGATCGTCATCGAGGACGAGCCCACTGCAACAACAGGTGGCGCGACCGAGACAACCTTGCCGGACCCGGCGACTTTCCTCCAGAGCAGCCCCCAGCGTAAGTGTATGATTTACTTGCCGCTGCGAGGCACGCACGGGTACTTGTCTTTGCTGATATCTGCTTGTTGACTTGTGTAGGAGCCGAGCAGCCCCACCAGGAGCCGAGGGAGAATCCCCCGACAAGGGAGAATTCTCCGGCAAGGGAGGGCTTCCCGGTAAGGGAGAAGTCTCCGGCAAGGGAGGGTTCTCCGGCGAGGGACAGCACCAGCGGCCCCCCGACGGCGGAGACCACGACTGCAGAACCTGGTGCAAGTACTCCTCTTGCTTCAAAACTTCCCTTGGGTTCTTCTTCTTTTGATCTTCTTGGGTTTTTGCTGGATTTTGTTTGACTCTTCCCCCTTTTCCGGCCGTCAGATCCATCCACTGCGGAGCAGATGGAGACCGAGGTCGCCGCCGACGAAGCAGCCGGTGGTGGCGATGTCGCCGGCGCAGGGGCTGGCAAGGCTGCCGACGCGGCAACTGGCGAGGGATCTGGCGATCGTACTGATGGCCCAGAGGCCGCAGGAGCGCTAGGCGCTACGCCGACCGCTGACCCGTCTGCCGAAGCCGCAGCGCCAAGCTCCGGGGAGCCCAGCCGGGCGTCTACTTGAAGGCCGGCGAAGGCGTCTTCATCAACCTCCCCTGGGCGTCAAGCTCCAGGGCGCCGGTCGAGGGGGAGATCTTTGACGGAGAAGTGCTTGCCTCCGCGGGGTTGACGCTGGTCGACGCGCCAAGCAGCAGCAGCAACGAGCCCGAAGAAGAGCGGCTGCTGCGGAAGTTGATGTCGCTCTACCGCGCGCGGCAAGCCAAGCTGGAATCCCGCGAGGCGCTTGTCACGAGGCTGGGAGCTGATATCGAGAAGCGCGCGGAAGAGCTCGGGGGTTTCCATCGGGAAGCCCTCCGATCCCTGGCGGAGGAGCGGGAGCGGCTCGCTGAAGCGTAGAAGGCCTTCCTCCTCGAGAAGGCCGAAGTCGAAGAGCGGCAGCGACTTGCCGCTGTGAAGCTAGCCGCGGAGGAGGGCGAGCTGGCGCAGCGGAAGGTCAATCTCGACGCCCACGAGGAGGAGCTTGCCGCGCACGAGGAAAAACTCAGTGGAGCCCTCAAACAAGCAAAGGACGCCGCCGCCGCCGCCGAGGCCGCCAAGGAGGAGTTGAAGACGAAGGTGGCGCGGCTGGAAGCCGATCTTGCCGAGAAGGGCAGAGAGCTCAGCGCCGCCAAGGTCTCCAACGTGGATCTTGAGTTGAAGCTAACCACTTTGACCAAGACTCTGGATAGCGCCAAGAAGCGGGAGGCGGCCTTGAAGGAGGAAATCAAGGCCGACAAGGCGCTGCTGGAGAGTGCTGCCGCCGCCCAGAACGCTTTCAGGGAGACTGTGACGCACTGGAGGGAGAGTCTTGTGAATACCGCCACAGATATTGACAAGGAGCTGGCGTAGCTGGGGATGGAGGATCTCGGGTATCCCTCCGACGAGAACCTCCAACCCAGCGCCAAGCTCGTCTTGTTCTTCAAGGGCGTGGCGACAGCCCTCCAGCGACTCCGGGAGAGGATCCCCAAGCAACTGGCTGACGAGTCGCGCAAGATCTGCGCGGGAGCTCTTCAGAAAGTGTTGATGAAGGTGGCCTTCCGCAATCCGGGCCTCCGCCTCACCAACATCCTCAAGACCTTGCCGCCGGAAGCTGATCTGGAGGAGCTCAAGGCCCTTGTCGCACCCATTGTGGACAAGGTGAGCGGGATCAAGAGGGTCGAAGGCGATCGCGTAGATTAGGCTGCCTATTTCTTCTTTCCTTGTCGCTGTTTATTATGTCATGAAAACAATCTGGTAGAGCTGCGACAAGTTATCTTTGTAATATAACTCTATTCTAGGCAATGATCGCAACGTTATTCCCTTTACTTGATTCCTCCCTTTGTATGTTTTTGCCCTACGCTTTTAGGGAACTTGCCGGTGCAGGCACCTTAGCCGCGAGCGCTGAGTGCGGAATGTTAGCAGCCTACTGGCGGTGCCGCTACCGACAAGAAACCTTGTCGCAACTAGTCGCAGCTCACTTAAGTTGCTGAGCGGACTCGAAACAAAGTAAGGGCGCTAGCGGCTCACTTAAGTTGCTGAGCGGACTCGAAACAAAGTAAGGGCGCTAGCGGCTCACTTAAGTTGTTGAGCGGACTCGAAACAAAGTAAGGGTGCAACTAGCTACGAGTTGGTTCCTCCGCGCACAGGTTTTTCATACAAAGTGTGGTCATTCAAGTTAGATAACTTAAAATTTAAAAAATTTGATTGCTCAAACTTTGGCAACTTAGCTTTTCTGTTGTTTGCTTCCCGGCAAGGCGAAACTTTCTTGAACGGCGCCTGGTCCATACCATCGTCTTCTCCTTTCCTCCCCAGCAAACTTGTGGGCGAGGGAACCTTTCTTTCCTTGAGAGAAAAGAAAGAAGAGAAAATAAAGATATGGAGCCTTTTGGCTCGTTATTGCTTACCGTGGAATAGGTGCTGCACAAAGTGTCAGATCATATATGCCAAAAAATAAGAAGGATGAAATCGACAAAATGTGCGGAGCACATGAGCTTTACTTATGCACGGGGTCTGCGCCCGGCTTTGTACAAAGGATTACATGCAACAGCGGCAAGACTTGTACAAAAGGTGGTTGCCGAAACAGGTTCCGACAACCGTGCCTTACAGGTAAAACTTACGATGATGCTCAATGTTCCAGGAGTTGCTCACCGGGATGCCATCTTCGGTCTCAAGGCGGACAGTGCCAGGCCTAGTGACTCGTTTCACCCGGTAAGGGCCTTCCCACTTCGGCGTCAACTTGTTGGACTTCTTGGCGGACTGAACTCGCCGAAGAACAAGGTCGCCTTCCTCAAGACTTCTGGCGTTAACTTTGCGGCTATGGTAGCGGTGCAAAGCTTGCTGGTAGCGAGCAGCTCGCACAGCAGCCTGAAGACGGTCTTCCTCAAGGAGCAGCGCGTCATCGTGTCGCAGCTGCTCTTGCTCAAGCTCATCATAAGCGAGCACTCGAGGTGACCCGTATACGAGTTCCATGGGGATAACTGCCTCTGCTCCATAGACTAGAGCGAAAGGTGTCTGTCCAGTGGCTCGATTTGGCATCGTCCTGATCGACCAAAGAACCACCGGCAGCTCCTCGATCCAGTTTCTTCCGCACTTGTGCAGCCGGTCGAAAGTTCTGGTCTTGAGCCCGTGCAGCACTTCAGCATTTGCCCTCTCCGCTTGACCGTTGCTTCTCGGGTGAGCAACAGAAGCGAAGCAGACCTTGGCGCCAAGATCTTGGACGTACTGCATGAAGGTGCGGCTCGTGAATTGTGTACCGTTGTCGGTGATTATCCTGTTAGGGATCCCGAAGCGGCAAACAATCGACCTGAAGAACTTGACTACTGACTGTGCTGTCACCTTCCTCACTGGTTCCACTTCCGGCCACTTTGTGAACTTGTCGATTGCAACGTACAAGTACTCAAAGCCCCCGACAGCTCGGGGAAAGGGGCCGAGGATGTCGAGCACCCAGACCGAAAATGGCCAGGATAAAGGGATCGTCTGGAGAGCTTGAGCTGGTTGGTGTATCTGCTTGGAATGGAACTGGCACGCTTCACACTTGGTTACTTGTGCAGTTGCATCCTGGAGGGCTGTTGGCCAGAAGAAACCTTGCCGGAATGCTTTACCGACAAGTGCTCTTGCGCCAATGTGGTGACCACATATGTCTCCATGTATCTCTGCCAACAGCTTTTGTCCGTCTTCCCGGTGAATACACTTCAATTTCATACCATTGAGTCTTCTTCTGTACAGTGTCTTGTCGACAAACTGGTACATACTTGACTGCCGGGCTACTCTTTCTGCTTCTTCTTGCTCCTCGGGAAGTTCTCCTGTCTGAAGGAAACGGACAATCTGCTGCGCCCATGCTGGAGCTTGTGGCTCGACAACAAGGACTAAAGGCAAATCTGCCGCTGCGGGAACATCCGCTTCTACGGCGAGAACCTGCGGGTCTGCCAGAGCTTGACGTTCCCCGGCAAGCTTGCCGGAGCAAAACTTGTCGGGAGCTTCTGCTTCAACGGAACAAACCCTGGGGTTTGCCAGAGCAGACTGCTCCTCAGCGCTCTTGGCGTTGATTTTGGGATTCTTGGCGGCGGCTTCGGGAAGCTCTGCCGGCAAATAGTCACCAGAAATCAACTTCCTCTTCTTGCTTTGTCCAGTTGATGGTGTTACGGACGGCTGAGTCAGCTTGAGCACAAAGATCCCTGGTTCCGCAGGTAACTTAAGTGCGGCGCACTTTGACAGGCCATCTGCAATGGCGTTCTGAGCTCTCGGAACATGTTCCATTTGTAGGCCGTCAAAGTGCTCTTCTAGCTTTCTCACTTCGTCGACGTAAGCTTCCATCAACGGACTCTGATAATTCTTGTTTACTTGGCGGACGACAAGTTGTGAGTCACCTCTGACAATGAGCTTCTTGATCCCAAGGTCTGTTGCGATCCTGAGACCGGCAAGCAAGCCTTCATACTCTACAGTATTATTTGTTGCTTGCTCCTTGGGGAAGTGCATCTGGACTACGTACTTGAGGTGCTCTCCGGTGGGTGCGACAAGCAGCACACCAGCGCCGGCGCCTTGCAGCGAAAAGGCACCATCAAAGTATATCAGCCACTCTTTGCTTGCTTCCTTGTCGGGGATGCTCGTTTCTGGAATTTCTTCATCTGGTGTTGGCGTCCATTCTGCTATAAATTTTGCCAATGCTCTGCTCTGGATAGTTGAAGTACTTTCAAATTTGAGGCCAAAGCTTGACAGTTCCAGTGCCCACTCAACAATCCTGCCTGTCGCTTCTGGATTCTGCAGTATCCTCTTCAGCGGAAAGTGAGTGACAACTGTGATCTCATGTGCTTGGAAGTAATGGCGCAGCTTTCTCGAGGCCATGAGAAGGACGAAAAGCAACTTCTGCATGCCAGAGTACCTTGACCTAGCCCCCTGCAGAAGGGAACTGACAAAGTAAACTGGGCGCTCTACCATTTTCTTCTGTATCTCTTCTCGCATCTGCGCAGATCCATCTTTGTCGGGACCAGAGCTTGCCGGGGAAGCCCCCTGCTTGTCGCTGGATGTGCTTGCCGTGGTTGCTGGCTCATCATCTGCCTCCCTCTCTGCTACTAACACAGCACTAACCACTTGATTGGTTGCCGCTATGTACAGCAGCAATTTCTCTTGTGGCTTAGGTGCGACAAGTATTGGAGGGGAGGACAGGTATCTCTTCAAGTCTTGCAGCGCAGCCTCCACTTCCGGAGTCCATTTCATTGGACCTGCCTTTTTCAATAATTTGAAAAATGGCAGGGCGCGCTCAGCAGACCTAGAGATAAACCTGCTGAGGGCAACCACGCAACCGGCAAGTCTTTGTACATCCTTGACGCGCTTTGGTGCTTCAATCTGCTCAATGGCCTTGATCTTGTCGGGATTGGCCTCAATTCCCCGCTGAGACATGAAGAGCCCGAGAAGCTTGCCGGAGGGGACTCCAAACACACACTTCTCTGGGTTGAGCTTGAGGCTGATCTTGCGCAGATTTGCAAAGGTCTCGTCTAAATCTTGTATCAGGGTTGCTCTGTCCTTTCTCTTGACTACTATATCATCCATGTAGGCTTCCACATTTCTGTGTATTTGCGGCTCAAGAGCAACATGGACCACTCTTGCAAATGTTGAACCAGCATTTTTTAATCCGAAAGGCATTCGTATGAAACAGTACATGCCACATGGAGTAAGAAATGCGGTCTTCTCCTCATCTTCTTCTGCCATGAAGATCTGATGATATCCTGAGTATGCGTCAAGAAATGAAAGCAAATCACATCCGGCCGTGGAGTCAACAATCTGGTCAACGCGCGGCAAAGGAAATGGGTCTTTGGGACAAGCTTTGTTAACATCGGTAAAATCGATACAAAGTCTCCATTTCCCGTTCGCCTTGCACACGACTACAGGATTGGCCAAGCACGTAGGATGGAGCACTCCTCTGACAAGGCCTGCTGTTTCCAACTTCTTGATCTCTTCTGCAATGAATTCTTGGCGCTCCACTGCTTGCTTCCTAACCTTCTGCTTGACGGGCCGCGCATGAGGACAAACGGCAAGGTGGTGCTCAATTACTTTCCTGGGAACACCGGGGATGTCAGACGGTTGCCACGCAAACACGTCGACATTCACCCGCAGGAAAGCAACGAGCGCGCTTTCCTATTTAGAGCCGAGAGTGGCACTGATGGTGAAGGTACCACCAGTGCCGTCCTCCTTGGCGGACACCTTTTTCGTCTCTGGTGGAGCTGCCATCGTCTTCTTACACTTGCCGGTGGAGCTCGATGGTGCGTCCTCGACGGCAGCGCAGCACTCCGAAGAGGTGCGCTTGCCGGAGTGGGCATCAGAACTCTTGCCGGACTTGGTCTTCTTCCCCCCGGGAGCTTCAGCGGCAAGTGACTTGTGATCTGCTGCGGCTGCTGCTTCCCGATAGATCTTGTCGGCACAGATAAGAGCATCCTTCTTGTCGCCGGGGACAGAGATGATGCTTATCGGGCCTGGCATCTTCAGCATGTTATATGCGTAGTGAGAGGCTGCCATGAACTTGGCGAGTGCTGGACGGCCAAGTATCCCATTATAAGGCAATGGAATATCGGCAACGTCAAAAGTGACCCTCTCAGTCCTGAAGTTCAGCTCGCTGCCAAATGTTACTGGCAGCGTGACTTTTCCCTTCGGCTTGCTCCTTCCCGGATTGATCCCTTGGAATGTGCCGGTTTCTTCGAGCTCGCTGTCGGGGATCTGGAGTTTCTGGAGTACAGCGGAGGAGATCAGGTTCAAGTCGGCCCCGCCGTCAACTAGCATCTTAGTGACCTTGAGGTTGTGGATAGTTGGTGAAACCAACAGCGGCAAGCACCCGACCGCAGTTGTGCGATCAGGGTGGTCCTCAATGTCAAAGATGATAGGCGTGCTGGACCATTTCAGAAGCTTGCGCAATTCGACCGGTGGTTCTGCTGCATTGACTTCCCGCACCCACTGCTTGAGTTGGTGGTGTGAAGTATGCAGAGAAGCACCGCCGTCAACGCACAGGACTTCTGTGGCTTTCTGGAACTCCTGCTCACTGGTCTCGACATCATCCATGTCTTCGTCGTCGTCGTCGTCTTCATCGTTGTCGCGGCCGCGGGGAGGTCTGTCTCCTTGCCGCTGCTTGGCCTTGCCGCGGCGTCCTCCCCGGCCGGCGCGCTTCTTGCCGGATTCTCCAGCACCTCCTTGGGCCCTCTCCTTGTCGCGTCGCTCGTACTCACCCTTTTGCTGCTAGACAAGCTGCTCAACCTTCTTGCAGCTCTGGAGGTCATGGCCCTTGGTGCGGTGAATCTTGCAGTATTGCTTGTCGGAGTCGTCCTGCTTGTCGGCGACTGCCACAGCCTGGCAGTTGGCGCACGCGGCAATCTCCTTGCCGGAGCTACCAACCTTGGCTTGCTTGGCGCCACCTTCATTGCCGGACTGCTCATCAACTAGCACATCTTTGCCTTTCTTCTTCCTGTTCCGCCGCCGGTTCTTCTTTGTCGGGGCAGCATCCTCGCTGTCAGATCCCCCTGCTCCTGCATTCTCTCTGGGGAGTCTCCTCCCTTCCTCAGCACGTGCACACTTGTCGGCCAGGGCATATAGCTCACTGACGTCTCTGATCCTAAACATCGCCATCTCCTCCCGCATCCTGCGGTTACGCACGTTCTAATGAAACGCGCTGATGACCGCGGCGGGGTGGACGTCTGGGATGTTGTACTGTACACGGCTGAACCTCTGAATGTACTTGCGCAGGGGCTCTCCTTCCTTCTGGGCGAGTAGATGAAGGTCGCTCTCTTGGCCATGAGGTTTGTGGCTGCCTGTAAAGGCGCCGACAAACTGATGGCACAGGTCAGCCCAGGAGGATATGGAGTTGTCCGGCAAGTGCATGAGCCAGGACCTGACGTTGGGCTTGAGCACCAGCGGGAAGTAGTTGGCAAGGATCTTGTCGTCCCGCCCCCCAGTAGCCTGCACCGCGATGGTGTAGATGCTGAGGAACTCCGACGGATGCGTCTTGCCGTCGTACTTCTCTGGTACATCTGGTTTGAAATTCTTCGTGCTGGGCCACTGGACTTGCCGCAGCTCACGAGTGAACGCAGGGCAACCTACCGCGTACGGCAAGTCGCCTGGTTCCCCTGGCGCATGCATGTCAACAAAGGGCCCAGCGCGCTGGTCTGATTGACGTCGCGCTTCTCTTTGGCGCTCGATGCGAGTACGAGCGTCTTCTTGTTGTCGTTCTTGAAGAACTTGGCGCTGATCACGACGAGCTCGCAGATCTGATGACGCGGTGGAGTCGCTGTCGAGGTAGATCCGACGAGTCGGCGATCTTGGCCTTCGGGGTGGAGAGTGCATAGAGGTTGTACCCCCACCGGTCTTGTCGCCACCGGCTCGTGCCTGGCTGACTCGCTGCGGCTGCGACGTGCTCGGCCGCCGTGGAGTGTCGCCGTTGGCGAAGCCGATGAGACTCTGGATGGTGGCCCTCCAGTCGTCGATCTTGTCCGCCGTTGGAGGGTAGTCTAGGAGCAGCTGAGCTCGCGCCAAAGCTTCTGCTGCAGTGGCGGGTGGTGGTGGCGAACGGTGCGAGGAGCGGGATATGCTCGGACTTCTAACCACGTTAGAAGGAGCAGTATCTCGCCCAGGCGACCGTGCCTCACTCGTGCCAGCATGTTGACGTGCATGGTGGTCCTGAGCGCTCCGAGATCCACCAGCTCGATATTGGTCTAGCAAGCGCATGGTACCGTGAGTACCATGACGCTGCCGGTCCCGCGCCTCCTGAGACGGGTGCAGTGCATGTATGGACGCCGAGGTCTTGGAGTGCGCCCGGTCATTGTGGGAACCGGATACGCCGGCGATGGGCAGCGCAGCCCTGTCCTTGGACCTGGCAGCACCATGAGCTCCCTCGTCGACGCGCGTTCTTCTGCCGGCGCCTGCCCCATCAGCCGTTTGCTCCGGCGATGGTGGGTTCGGCGCGGACGGAGCAGCTGCCTCCGAAACCTTCTTCTTCGGCGGCATATCGATGAAGATGATGAAGATCTAGCTCGCGAGAACGCCGGATCTGGTTCACACAACTTCGACGCCCCCTACCTGGCGCGCCAATGATGCCGGGGGACTAATCCACGAACACCAATGGGACCGGCGGACCGAGTCCCTTTCGGTTCGGCGGGGGCGGAGGTCGTGCAAAGAGCGGATCGAGGCGAAGCACACGAGCGGTTTACCCAGGTTCGGGCCGCACGGATGCGTAAAACCCTACTCCTGCTTTGTGGTTTGTATTGATTTCTTGCTCAGGAGCGCGAAGTGCTACAGTACACTTCAGCAGCTAACGAGACCGAGCGTGAGTGTTCGAACACCCCTCTATGTTGCACACGGGCCTCCTTTTATATGCTCAAGGGGTCACCGACAGGTGGCAACGGAGGCAAAGGGTAAAAATGGAAAGGTGCTGCGGTAGGTACAACTACCTGCTACAGTGTATCATACCTAACCCTGACGGCAGGGGACAAGGGCCTTAAATGCCCGTCTGTGTCGCCTAAACGGTGCAAAAAAGGACCGTCAGGGGCGCCACCGCTCGCCACGATGGCAAACTTGTCAGCGCCGCTTGCCACCGCGCACCGCAAGCTGCACAGCCTTCCGCCACGTACGCCTGGAGGGGTCCCAGAGCGACACGTTGGTGGATGTGCTGGAGTGCGGGCACAGTGGTGTCTTGCCACGGCAAGCGCCTTGCCGCGGTTGTGGTCTTGTCGCGTCCGGGAGCTTGTCACTCATCGGGCCTTGCCGGGACGCGTGGTGCACCGCGGCAAGTTCCTTGAAATGCCTTGGGTGGCCTTCCCGGCAAGCTCCTCTTGCCGGGGTCTTGAGATGCTTTTGTTAGCCTTCCCGGCAAGCTCCTCTTGCCGGGGTCTTGTCTTCTTGGCTTGGACACTTTGTTCTTGAATGGCTCCAAAGGAGCCACGGAGGACCTTGGCGGTCACCCGGCAAGCCTTGCCGCGGGATGCTGCGACTGCCCGTGCACAAGTTTGGGATACTAGGGTACCCCTACTCTAGTACACTGACATCAATGATCACCTCCGTTCTGAGTACCCGGAGTTTTTCCAGTCCTAGATCTCGGGACGAGATCCTTTCGTAGTGGTGGAGTGTTGTAACACCCCGGATGTAACCTACCTTATTTGTACTCCAACTCTTGTCGTTTCCGGCACTAAGTTATGTTATTTCCTTGTTGTCGGGTTTTTGTCTCCATGTGTTTTGTCGTTGTCATGCATCTCATATCATGTCATCATGTGCATTGCATTTGCATACGTGTTCGTCTCATGCATCCGAGCATTTTCCCCGTTGTCCGTTTTGCATTCCGGCGCTCCTATGTCCTCCGGTGTCCCTTTCTACCTCTTTTCGTGTGTGGGTGTTAAACATTCCCGAATTGGACCAAGACTTGCCATGCGGCCTTGGTTTACTACCGGCAGACCGCCTGTCAAGTTTCGTACCATTTGGACTTCGTTTGATACTCCAACGGTTAACTGAGGGACCGAAAAGGCCTCATGTGTGTTGCAGCTCAACACCCCTCCAAAGTAGCCCCAAACCCACCTAAACCTCTTCTATCATCTAGATCGTTCAATCATGATCGCATGGCCGCAAACCACACCTCATTTGGAGTTCTCTAGCTCCCTCTACCCCTATATAAAGGCCACTCCCCTAAATTTTTGGGCAAACCCTAGATCCCTCCCTCTCCTCGCGTGCCATACACAACCCTCGCCAACGGACATGTCCGGCTAGTCGCCGCCACCGCCACCGCACCAATCAGGCGACGCCACGTGGTGCACCGCCACTCGCAGCAACGCCAGCCCGCTCGGCCCGCCGCGAGCCCCCGAGCCCATTCGGCACGCCCGTGCCGCCTCGTCTCCTCTCCCGCGCCGGCGCGCCTCCGCCCGGCACCGCCGCCCGCCATCGCCGCCATCCAGCTGCGCCCTCGCCCACCTTCGCCTCGCGCTGGCAGCCCGCACCCCGCCGTCCGACAAAGCCGGCGACGCTGCCGCCTCGATCCTCGTCGGCGACCGCGCCCGGAGCCGACCCCGCGACGCCGAGCCTTCCTCTCCATCCTCACCGGTGCCTGGAGGCGCAAGATCCGGCGACTTCGGTGTTGAACCTCGGATTGCGTACACCGGCCGATCCAGATCTGAGGGTTGACCTAATTTTGACCTAATCCCCGTAATTTTTGCACATCTTCGTCGCATCATAACTTCATCACCGTGGCTCCGATTCGTGCGTGTAGCATATCAAAATGTTCGTCTCGACGAGTACATCATTTCATCTCATTGCATCATTTTCATTTGAGCTCATCCTGATGCTCGAAATGCTGTTGGAAGAGGGCTATGTGATGATAGTTTCAGATCTGTTTCAGCAAATGGCCTTTTGTCATTTTTGCCATGATTAATGTGTGCATGATATGATCCTGAGCTCTACATGTGTTTTGTAGAATGCCATGTTATCTTTACAGGGGTGTATGCCATGTATTTTTGGGATCTTTGTGGTGACTAGCACAAGCATGCAAAGTAGCTTACTCAATGATGTTGATTTCAGGGACTTAGAATTTCACGAAGTCCTTGCCCTGTCCTTATTTTTATGCCATATGTTCATGTTGTTTTCCTAGTGATCCGTGCGTCTTTTAAGCATGATCAGTAAGGATGTTTTGTAGATAATGTCGTGCTCTATCCATCCATGTCTTTGTTTGCAATTATGGACCACCCTAGCTTGAGTCAATCGAGCTCTACTTTTGCTATAAAATGTTCCTGGCAGATTGTTAACATGTTTTGCAATTTTGCCAAGCTTGTTGTTGTTGATCCGTGCGTGGTATGTTGTTGTTCTTGCCATGTTTAGCTTCTATGCCATGTCTATTTGCTGGGTGTATGCTTAGTTTGTCATGCAATGCCTCGTAGTGAGTGCATCGAGCTCGTAAACATGCCTACTTGTTAACTGTTTTGCCATGCTCCAGTTTTTCACCAAGTCTGAATCTGTTTATGTTTTTGCTATGTTCACATGCTTGGAAATGTATTTTCTGATCCCTTTTGGCTCATGGTCACTGTCGGTGTCAAAACCGGCGGATCTTGGTAGGGGGTCCCGAACTATGCGTCGAGGCCGGATGGTAACCGGAGACAAGGGACAAGATGTTTTTTTACCCAGGTTCGGGCCCTCTTGATGGAGGTAATACCCTACTCCTGCTTGATTAATATTGATGATATGGGTAGTACAAGAGTAGATCTACCACGAGATCAAGGAGGCTAAACCCTAATAGCTAGCCTATGGTATGATTGTTGTGTATGGAGTTGATTGCCTATGGACTACAACCCTCCGGTTTATATAGACACCGGATAGGGTTAGGGTTACATAGAGTCGGTTACAATGGTAGGAGATCTTGAATATCCGCATCACCAAGCTTGCCTTCCACACCAAGGAAAGTCCCATCCGGACACGGGACGAAGTCTTCAATCTTGTATCTTCATAGTCCAGGAGTCTGGCTGAAGGTATAGTCCGGCTACCCGAACACCCCCTAATCCAGGACTCCCTCAGTAGCCCCCGAACCAGGCTTCAACGACAATGAGTCCGGCGCGTAGATTGTTCGGCATTGCAAGGCGGGTTCCTCTCCAAATCTTGTGTACCTGTAGGAATAATGTCCGATTTTTGTAATGTAGTGCTCCTCGGCTTCCACGCCCAATAATGGTCGTCTTCCACGTGTTCAAACAAATGCGAAAAGCCAGGGTGTTTTTACATCCACACCCCTAGCCGTATAAACGAGCCGCCTATTTAACGGGATGGGGATTTAGGTCCAAACCACATCTTCTCCTTTCCGCGAGTTATCATCAGAGCGCTTCCAGCAAAGGTCCATTCCAACATGACCAACCGTCGCAGCTCCTCCCCTCGCCCCTCCGGTCCCAAACCCGGGAACTGGGAGAGTTGCACCATCCCGCATAGCGAGTTAGCGTCACTTCAGGCCAAGGGATTTCTCCCTCAGGCATACATGGTCCCGGTCCGAGCCGGTCTCGCCACCTATAATGGCGGAAAACAAGCGGAGAGCACCCCCAATCCTTCTAAAGGAGAGCGGGTGTGCCTCGTCCCCTATCTAATAAGGGGACTGGGATTCCCAATTCAGCCATTTCTCCACGGGCTTCTGGAGTTCTACGGCCTCCAGCTGCACAACCTCACGCCCGCCTCCGTATTGCATATTGTGGGTTTCGTCGCCCTTTGCAAGCTATTTTTAGGCGTTGAGGCTCATTTCGCGCTGTGGAAGAGGTTATTCTGCCTGGTGCCCCGTTCTAAAGAGGGGTCTATATACCAAGTGGGCGGAGCCGAAGTATGGCGCATCACCGGGACCGGATACCTATCCGGAACCCCGAAGAAGGCGCCCGAGGACTTGCCTTCGGAATGGTTTTATATAGATGACGTCCCGCTACCGGAGCCTATCCGGGTCGGTCTCCCTGAGTTCAACAGTGCTCCATTGAAGAAACGCTTGAGCTGGCGTCCATGGAGCTCTCAGAGAGAAAGCGACAGAGACGTTCTTTACCTGATGGGCCGGATAAGACTGTTGGCTCATTCCGGACTAACCATGATTGGAGTCATGGCCGCATGCATTATGCGGGGGGTGCAGCCACTTCAATATAGAGGCTACCCCATGTGGGATTTCAATGGGGAGGATGACGCCACCCATTACGGTCGTAAGGGTCCGGCTTCAGCTGCCGCCCTAGTAAAGATCTTATCCTCTTTGTACAAGGAAGAAAAGGAGGAATTCCTCCGCGTCAACCCGCAGGCTAGATTTACTATGTACGATCCTCCAAGTTGGGTAAGTGAACAACTGCGCTTGCCCGTTTGTTTTGTACTCCCACGGTTAGATATGTAGTCTAACGACTTCAATGCAGGAACTGCGACAGGTGGTAAAGGATATAAACAGCCGCCCTCCACAACCCGAGGACCCAGAACGGTCCCTCGATCCGGACTCCAAAGAGGATCCGGACATATCGGTGGAGCTTATCGTCGGGGTGTTCCATCAGCTAAGCAAGGACAATACCTTGGTAGCCATCACGGCTGATTACCCAGGGTTAATCCCGGCCTCCCAGGTGACAGAAACCGGAGTCTCATTCCCTTGAGAGAGATTCCACTCTCACGTATTTCAGTGTTTCTGACGACAACCGTGTTTTGCAGGGGAGATTTCCGAGGCAGGAGGCCGAACCTGCGGCGGCTAGCCAACGAGGGGCCGCAGGGCCCCGTGGGGCAAAAAGGAATGTAGTCCGGACTGAGATGCTGGTGCAAAGGTATAGCGCACCCTCTGCTTCCCTGGTGTTATTCTGTCCGAGCATATTAACATTTGTGCTATCTTTAGAACGAAGAGACCTCGCCAGACTATATCCGGAGAGGTTGCCAATCGCGCCTCCACCAGCCAGGCTCCAACGTCTGGCCAGGAAGCGGAGGCGAGCACAAGGCGCCACCGGACGCTCCTCCGACAAAGGATGCGGACAGGCTGTCTGCCACAAATTCTGAAGTGGAGAGTGCCATGAACCACAGGCGTCGCCGGACAGTTCTACGCGACGCTCGTTTCTCCCAAGAGGCTTTAGATGCCTTTAATTCGGGAGATGCGTACCTCCGTGCCGCTCAAAATGGTTTAGCTAGAGCCAGCAGTATGTAAAAGACATACGTGTAAGAAAATTTTGGTCAAATATATATATATACCCGTAGCCCCCGAGACTTGAAACAGTTAGAGCAACTGATTTAAGGATCATTTAATAATTAGGTTCTTACAGAGAAGAATAATGTACTGTCCCAGGAGCTGGAAAAGTGCAAGGCCCATCTAGAGGCCGCACTAGCCGCAGGAGGGGAGTCCAAAGAGACCCCCTCAGGTAAGATACACTTCGAAAGATTAGTATTGTGCGGTGTGGGTGCAAATCTGACAAATCATGTTGCGGATGGCGTCGGACTCGATCCGGAAAAGCAACAACTCTTACGCCGGCTAAAGGCCGGTGAGAGTACGTTGACAAAGGTGAGGAGAGAGAAGAATGATCTTCAGGATGCCAACACCAGGCTGGACGTCGAACTTAAAGATGTTCGTGGCCAGCTGTCGGACTCCACGAAGGAGAATCAGCGGCTTCGACGCGGCATATTTAGTAAGTGCTTGAACGAACTTCAAAAAAAGAGTTCGGCGAGGAAGTCGACTAACAGAGTAATGTCTGTAGGTATGCTCACAGGTCGTCCTG
The DNA here is from genome assembly GCF_002162155.2 of Triticum dicoccoides. NCBI lineage: Eukaryota > Viridiplantae > Streptophyta > Magnoliopsida > Poales > Poaceae > Triticum > Triticum dicoccoides. Next base: position 139,706,821 of record NC_041392.1, read on the forward strand.
CAGAGGAGATGCCCGGTTCTACGGGTGACCTTCTTCCCGAACTCATGCAACTGCACGAGCGAATTCGGCAGGCGATGTGAGGTGTTGCCCAAGCCTTATGGCCTGCCCACTCCATGCCCGAGGGCCTTGGAGAGCTTGCGGAGAAGATGAAGGGAGCTCAGCGGCGCTTCCGGTTGTGGAAGATATCGGCCTGCCGACAAGGCGCTAGGGAAGCCTGGGCCATGGTGAAGACCCGTTTTACGAAGTCTGACCCAAACCACATGGCCGAGGTCAGACCAGTGGGGCCTGACGGGAAGGAGATCCCTGTGAGCTTAGTATACGGCCAAGTAGAGTTGGTCGCGAAGTATTCCCAGCAGGACTGTAAATTAGACAGCCTGTTAGATGGTATAGAAGAGGAATACAATCAGTGAGAATGACTATGTAATTTTGAATTGACATGTGTAATGCCTTCTAGCCGGATTGTAGATCGTTTGTCGTTGCCGACCTTTTCGCTTCAACCTCGGGACCTGACGGTCCGGAGTGTGTCCGAATACCATAGCGGTTATATAAGAACCATGGTATGCGTGGAGACCAGGCATAGGGGTCATTAGTGCTTTATCAGACAAGTGCCCAACTAGTTATGTTATATTACATGGTTAGTAAGAAACATCTTCCAAAGAGAATAGTTCCGTTAGGGGTTCCTTTCGCTGGGAGGCATGCCCTAAAGTGCATGTCCGAACTGCGTAAAAAGACGCAGAAAAAAGCATCTGGGGGCGCATAGAATGAGTAAAAAGATCATCTTTTATCTCACCGACCGAATATTCCCTTAAGAACGCTAGCTTTCGGCTTCACCCAGTCTGAGGTACACATCCGGCTGACCCGGCAGTAACAATCGTAGAGGTGCTCCCTTTACTGCCTAGCCGAACAATCGGGAACGTAGGGGTAAGCACAGGAGCCAGGCAACCCAGCTTGGCCAAAACTTAAGTCATATCGATGCATATAATGGTGAAATAAAGGGTACATGCGGAAGTTTGACGCATGTGTTGGGCGTGAAGCCCGTATAAATAAGCTTCTGTTAAAGAAGCCCCCAGGTTTAATGAGCGCGAGTGGCGAGTCACTAGATGAGCCTTTAAGGGCTATAAAAGAAAAGAGGGGAAGGAGAGAAATGTAAGACAGAAAAATGCAAAAAATGGACAGAGGAAGGAGACGAGCACAGAGTCCGGCGCTAGGCATAGAATCTTCGGAGATGGGTGGCGTTCCATGGGTTCGGCTCGAGTCGGTTATCCAACGCATCTCGCAGGCGGTACGCCCCGCCAGTCAGGACTTGGTCGATTATGAATGAACCTTCCCACTTGGGCTTGAGTTTGTCCTTTTTCTTATCCGGCAGGCATAGAACTAGTTCACCAACATTGTAATTTTTGGCCCGTACTTCTCTGCTTTGATATCTTCGGGCCTGCTATTGATAAAATGCGGAACATGCTTTTTGCCACGCCACGCGCCTCCTCTAGGGCGTCCAAGTTGTCCTGCCGATCGAGCTCGGCTTCTCTTTCTTCGTACATGCGCACTCTAGGTGAGTCATGAATTATGTCGCAGGGCAGAACTGCCTCTGCACCGTACACCATAAAAAATGGTGTGTATCCGGTGGTGCGATTTGGCGTGGTCCGCAGCCCCCATAGCACGGAGTCGAGCTCCTCTACCCAGTGTGTGTTAGATTCCTTGAGGGACCACACCAGTCTGGGTTTAATGCCGCTCATGATAAGACCATTTGCACGTTCGACCTGGCCGTTGGTTTGTGGGTGATAGACGGAAGCATAATCGAGCTTGATGCCCATGTTTTTGCACCAGAGTTTTACCTCGTCGGCGGTAAAGTTTGTACGTTATCGGTTATGATGTTGTGGGGGACGCCATAACGGTGTACAACCCCGGATATGAAGTCTATCACAGGTCCGGATTCGGCCGTTTTAACAGGCTTGGCTTCTATCTATTTGGTGAATTTATCCACCATGACCAGTAAGTATTTTTTCCTATCGGTCCCACCTTTAAGGGGTCCGACCATGTCAAGCCCCCAGACCGCAAAAGGCCAGGTGATGGGTATAGTTTGGAGTGCGGTGGGTGGCATATGGCTTTGGTTGGCAAAAAGTTGGCAACCAGCGCATCGTTGGACTAGGTCCTGAGCGTCTGCCCGGGCCGTCGGCCAATAAAAGCCTGTACGGAAAGCCTTGCTAACAAGGGACCGAGCAGCGGCGTGGTGACCACCGAGTCCGGCATGAATTTCAGCCAGAAGGTTCCGCCCTTCCTCTTCGGAGATGCACCTTTGAAGGACTCCGGTAGTGCTTTTCTTATAAAGCTCTCCCTCATGGACTCTATAGGCTTTAGATCGCCGCACTATGCAGCGGGCCTCGTTTTGGTCCTCCGGGAGTTCCTGCCTAGTAAGGTAGGCTAGGAATGGTTCTGTCCACGGGGCAATGACCGCCATTATTATGTGGGCTGAAGGTGTAATTTCATTGGCAGAGCCTCCAATTGTGTCAGATTGTTCGGCGTCGAGTGGTGCGGCTGGGTCCGGGCTGTTATTTGCGGGTTTCCCCTCCCATGCTATGGATGGCTTGAACAATCTTTCCAAAAAGATGTTGGGGGACTGCATGGCGTCTTGCTCCGATGCGTGCCAGGACGTCCGCTGCTTGATTGTTTTCTCGGGCTATATGGTGAAACTCCAGCCCTTCGAACCGAGCTGACATTTTTAGGACGGCGTTGCGGTAAGCTGCCATTTTTGTGTCCTTGGCGTCGAAGTCTCCATTTATTTGGGATATCGCGAGGTTTGAATCCCCGTGTACCTCTAGGCGCTGGATACCCATGGATACTGCTATCCGGAGGCCATGTAGGAGGGCCTCATATTCGGCTGCATTGTTGGAATCCATGTACATGATCTGGAGCACATATTGGACTATGTATCCTGTGGGGGACGTCAGGACAACGCCAGCCCCCAGTCCGGCCAACATTTTGGAGCCGTCGAAATGCATAATCCAGTTTGAATATGTGCCGTACTCTTTAGGGAGCTCGGCCTCCGTCCATTCTGCGATGAAGTCGGCCAAAACTTGCGATTTAATAGCTCGCCGTGGCTTATAGGTTATATCGAACGGGAGAAGCTCGATGGTCCATTTTGCAATCTGGCCTGTTGCGTCGCGGTTGTTGATAATATCGTTGAGTGGTACTTCTGAGGCTACTGTTATGGAACACTCTTGAAAGTAGTGTCGTAGCTTCCGGGATGCCATGAATACCGCGTATGCAATCTTTTGATAATGCGGGTACCATGATTTGCATGGAGTGAGGACGGTGGATACGTAGTAGACCGGCCTTTGAAGGGGGAATTTGTGTCCATCCGTTTCCCGCTCGACAACGAGTACTGTGCTGATAACTTGATGTGTTGCTGCAATGTACAATAACATTGGTTCGCCGTTGTTCGGCGCGGCCAGGACTGGGTTTGTTGCCATTATGGCTTTTATTTCATCAAATCCGGCCGTGGCGGCCTCCATCCACTCGAAGTGTTCGGTGCGCCGAAGGAGGCGATAGAGGGGTAGTGTCTTTTCTCCCAAGCGGGAGATGAAGCGGCTTAAAGCCGCCACGCATCCGGTTAATTTTTGTATTTGTTTGAGGTCCTTTGGGATATCCACTTGTGACAAAGCTCGGATCTTGGCTGGATTTGCTTCAATTCCTCTACCGGATACAATGAAGCCCAAGAGCTTTCCGGCTGGAACATCGAAGACGCATTTTTCCGGGTTGAGCTTGATGTCATATTTTCGGAGGTTATCGAATGTAAGCCTCAAGTCGTCTACTAGAGATTCGACATGTCTTGATTTGACGACCACATCATGCACATACGCCTCCACTGTTTTGCCGATCTGATTTGGCAGACATGTCTGGATCATGCGCTGATATGTTGTGCCGGTGTTTTTTAGCCCGAAGGGCATTGTGTTGAAGCAGAATGTGCCCTATGGTGTGATGAATGCTGTTGTAGCTTGGTCTGATTCTGCCATCTTGATTTGATGGTAACCGGAGTATGCATCGAGGAAACACAACAAATCGTGTCCTGCGGTGGCATCGATAATTTGGTCGATGCGGGGGAGGGGGAAGGGATCCTTTGGGCAAGCCTTGTTAAGGTCTTTAAAGTCGACACACAGGCGCCAGGATTTGTCCTTCTTTGGTACCATCACCAGGTTTGCTAGCCAGTCCGGATGTTTTATGTCTCTGATGAATCCGGCCTCCAATAGCTTGGCTAGCTCCTCTCCCATAGCCTGTCTCTTGGGTTCGGAAAAACGCCGAAGGGCTTGTTTGACAGGTTTAAATCCTTTTATGATATTTAAGCTGTGTTCGGCCAGTGTGCGCGGGATCCCTGGCATGTCTGAAGGGTGCCAGGCGAAGATGTCCCAGTTCTCTCGTAGGAACTCTCGTAGTGCGGCGTCTGCATCAGGGTTCAGTCGTGCCCTGATTGAAGCTGTTTTATTGGGGTCCGTTGGATGGACCTGGAATTTGACTATTTCGTCGGCTGGCTTGAAGGATGTGGATTTGGATCTCTTATCGAGTATCACATCATCCCTGTTAACCGTGGAGCGCAGCGCAGTCAGTTCCTCGGCCACTAAGGCTTCGGATAGCGCCTCAAGGGCTAATGCGGCCGTCTTGTTTTCGGCGCGGAGTGCTATGTCCGGATTACTAGCTAGAGTGATAATTCCATTCGGCCCGGGCATCTTAAGCTTCATGTACCTGTAATGGGGTATTGCTTGGAAGATTGTGAATGCTTCTCGCCCTAGTAAAGCATTATATCCGCTCTTAAACGGGGCCACCTGAAACGTGACTTCTTCGGACCTGTAATTATCCGGCGTGCCGAACACCACATCTATTGTGATTTTTCCCGTGCAGCGCGCTTCCCGACTGGGGATTATTCCTCTAAAGGTTGTGCTGCTTCGCTCGATGCGGTTCCAGTCTATTTCCATTTTTTGAAGGGTTTCCTCATAAATGAGGTTCAGTCCGCTGCCTCCATCCATGAGCACCTTGGTGAGGCGAAATTCGTCCACTATGGGACTGAGGACCAATGTGGCTGGTGCTCGGGCTGTTCGGAATCTAGGTTCATCACTTGCGTTGAAGGTAATAGCAGTGTCGCTCCATTGATTTATTGTTGCAACTTGATAGACTTCGGCGAGGCTGCGGAGTGTTCTTTTTCGCATATTGTTTGATGCGAAAGTCTCGAAGACTGTGAGAATGGTACTGGTGTCCTCGGGCTGGCTTTCTGCGGCCTCCAGAATTAAGAGGTCCTCGCCAATTTTGGCCACCTGCCGGAGTATCCAACATGCTCTAAGGCTGTGAGTTGGTGTGGCGTCCTCTGTACTGTGAATTCTACAGGGTCCATCAAGCCACCTTTCCAGTACGGTTCCATGCCCTGTAGAGGGTTTTGGTATTTTGGTGTTTATCCCGGGTGTCCTATGATGATGCACCCTCTTAGTTCGGATGGGATTACTATTCAAGGCCGGATTATCCCAAACTTTATTTCGGTTTTCCAGGTGGTTTCCATCGCACAGTATTTTTGTACTATGGACGCCAAGTCAGCGAAGCGTGTAATATCACGATGACTTACGGCGTTAAGGATTCCCTCGTCCGTGCAATTACTGCAGAAAATTGAGATTGCATCTCCCTCGCGGCAATCCTTTATCCTGTTCATAACCAGGAGGAATCTGGCCCAGTAATGATGACTGTTTCCTCGGGCCTCTGCCTGATTTGGGAGAGATCGCTTATGTTCGGGTGGGCAGGTGTCGTTGAATCTGAAACCTCACCCAATCCAAGATTCGGAGGCCGAAGAGTTTCCGAACTCTGAAGTTTGGATTCTTGGATGTTGTCCAACGAATCTAGCCCGTTGCCTGATCCTAAGCTCAGGTCTTGAGTTAAATCCTCCTCTCCGCGGGTATCCGGCTGGGAGGAGTCAGGAATTCCGACGTAGATAGTCCTTAAAATAGATGAAGGGTCGCCGCACTGCGCCTCTACCACGGCAACGTGGTGGGTGACTTGGGCAGAGTTAATTTCTCTTAGATCGGGTTTAAGCCCAACCTGGTCGTAATCCGTTGCGACCCCCAGGGCGGCGATGCGATCCAAGAGATCATTTACGGAAGGGAGCTCCATTGGATCTAGCTGCTCGACGAGCTCCGAGCTGACGTATAGGTTGCTTTTGATGACCCGAGAGGTCACCATCGGTGCAACAGCCGAACAGGCGGTCATGAGGGAACCACCTAGCCGGAGGGTTTGGCCGACAGCCAAGGCTCCTTAGCAACGGCGCCGTCTTTAAAGACGGGAGGAGGCATCCTTCCTGATTGTGACAGCACAGAGGAACTCTCAATGAAAGCACCAATGTCGGTGTCAAAACCGGCGGATCTTGGGTAGGGGGTCCCGAACTGTGCGTCGAGGCCGGATGGTAACAGGAGACAAGGGACAAGATGTTTTTTACCCAGGTTCGGGCCCTCTCGATGGAGGTAATACCCTACTCCTTCTTGATTAATATTGATGATATGGGTAGTACAAGAGTAGGTCTACCACGAGATCAAGGAGGCTAAACCCTAGAAGCTAGCCTATGGTATGATTGTTGTGTATGGAGTTGATTGCCTACGGACTACAACCCTCCGGTTTATATAGACACCGGATAGGGTTAGGGTTACATAGAGTCGGTTACAATGGTAGGAGATCTTGAATATCCGCATCGCCAAGCTTGCCTTCCACGCCAAGGAAAGTCCCATCCAGACACGGGATGAAGTCTTCAATCTTGTACCTTCATAGTCCAGGAGTCCGGCTGAAGGTATAGTCCGGCTACCCGAACACCCCCTAATCCAGGACTCCCTCAGTCACTAAGGGACTTTTGTTATATGCTTTGAGTAGCTTCATTCCATGCCTTGCTCTGCCATGATATGTTCCTATAGCATGTAGTTATCATGCTCTAAACATTCCTGACATGCTGTTATTTTCACTAAGTCTGAAACCTGTTATATTTTGCACTTTTGCCATGCTTGTTTGAACCTGTTAATGAGTGAATTAGCCGTAGCTCAGTGTTCATCTTTTGTCAAGCATTAGCCATAGCTCAGTGTTCATCTTTTGTCAAGCATCATGAGTGGATCCCTGCCATGTATTTTGTTGCTATGTTTGGGTGCTGTAGCATATTTATCTTGATGCATTTAGATGGCTACTTGCTGTTTATCGCAGACTGGTGCCATATTTGTTTTGCTTGCCATTTCCAAACCGTGCATCCGATTCCGGTGATATTTATATCGATTTCAACCGAAATCAACTCCTCTTTCAAGTGGCACTCTTGGATTTCCATGTTGTGGCCAGGTTCAATCATTCCTTTCCAAATCATGCCTATGCATCACATATCGCATCCCGCATATCATACCATGTTTGCATCATGTTGCTTGAGCATTGCACGTGGTTGATTGTGTTCCTTTTGCTGGTTGTTCTTGCTTGGGTACACCCGGGAGATGAGTACGTGAACAAGGAGCCCGTTGAGTTCGCTTACGAGGATCAAGGCAACTCTAAGAACTTTGCAGGCAAGATGACCATACCCTCGAAATCACTTCTATCTTTGCTTGCTAGATGCTCGCTCTTTTGCTATGCCTATGCTATGATACCTACCACTTGCTTATCATGCCTCCCATATTGCCATGTCAAACCTCTAACCCACCATGTCCTAGCAAACCGTTGTTTGGCTATGTTACCGCTTTGCTCAGCCCCTCTTATAGCGTTGCTAGTTGTAGGTGAAGATTGGAGATAGTTCCTTGTTGGAACATGTTTATTGTTGGGATATCATAATATTATCTTGTTTATCTTAATGCACCTATATACTTGGTAAAGGATGGAAGTCTCGGTGAGGGAGTCCTGGATTAGGGGGTGTTCGGGTAGACGGACTATACCTTCAGCCGGACTCCTGGACTATGAAGATACAAGATTGAAGTCTTTGTCCCGTGTCCGGATGGGACTTTCCTTGGCGTGGAAGGCAAGCTTGGCGATGCGGATATTCAAGATCTCCTACCATTTTAACCGACTTTATGTAACCCTAACCCTATCCGATGTCTATATAAACTGGATGGTTGTAGTCCGTAGGCAATCAACTCCATACACAACAATCATACCATAGGCTAGCTTCTAGGGTTTAGCCTCCTTGATCTCGTGGTAGATCTACTCTTGTACTACCCATATCATCAATATTAATCAAGCAGGAGTAGGGTATTACCTCCATCGAGAGGGCCCGAACCTGGGTAAAAAACATCTTGTCCCTTGTCTCCTGTTACCATCCGGCCTTGACGCACAGTTCGGGACCCCCTACCCGAGATCCGCTGGTTTTGACACCGACATTGGTGCTTTCATTGAGAGTTCCTCTGTGTCGTCGCCTTTAGGCCCGATGGCTCCTTTGATCATCAACGACGATACGGTCCAGGGTGAAACTTTTCTCCCTGGACAGATCTTCGTCTTCGGCGGCTTCGCTCTGCGGGCCAATTCACTCGGCCACCTGGAGCAGATCGAAAGCTACGCCCCTGGTCATCAGGTCAGGTTTGGAAGCCTAAACTACACGGCTGACATCCACGGGGACTTGATCTTCGATGGATTCGAGCCACAGCCAAGTGCGCCGCACTGTCTCGATGGGCATGATATAGCTCTGCCGCCGAACAACGCCTTGGAGGCCGCATACGCATCGGTTTCGACCATTGATTTGGAGCATACTGCGCCGATCGAGGATCAGCGGTTAGACGCTGCCTCAAGGGCTGCGATCTCAGAGGTGATTGAGCCGAACTCCAGCCCCGCACTCCGCATGGCCCATGACTCCGAGGATCCAGACTCCTCCCCGGACTCCGAACCCCCCATGCCCCTGCCAATCGAATCCGATTGGGCGCCGATAATGGAGTTCACCGCCGCAGACATCTTTCAGCATTCGCCTTTTGGCGACATCCTAAACTCTCTTAAGTCTCTCTCTTTATCAGGAGAGCCCTGGCCGGACTACGGTCAGCGAGGGTGGGATACGAACGATAAGGAAATTCAGGGCCCACCCACCACCCACTTTGTAGCCACTGTCGACGATCTAACCGACATGCTTGACTTCAGCTCCGAAGATATCGACGGCATGGACGATGATGTAGGAGACGAACAGGAACCAGCACCTGTAGGGCGCTGGAAGGCCACCTCGTCATATGACATATATATGGTGGATACTCCAAAAGATGGAGATGGCGATGGAACAATGGGGGATGACGCCCCCAAGAAACAGCCAAAGTGCCGGCGTCAACGGCGCCGCTCTAAATCCCGCCAAAGCAAAAACGGTGATTCCGGCACGGGAGATAATACTACCCCGGATAACGCCGAAGAACACCCACCTCAGCAAGATTCGGCACAGGAAGATGGAGAAGCCAGCCCTCATGAGAGAGCAGCAGACCGAGAGGTCGAGGATGATAACTATACGCCTTCCTCCGAAGACGAGGCAAACCTCGATGACGACGAATTCGTCATACCATCAGACCCCGCCGAACAAGAGCATTTTAAACGCAAGCTTTTAGCCACGGCAAGCAGCCTCAAGAAAAAGCAGCAACAGCTTAAAGCTGCCCAAGATTTGCTAGCTGACAGATGGACTGAATTCCTTACGGCCGAAGAGTATGAACTCGAACGCCCCTCCAAGAGTTACCCGAAGCGCAGGCCGCTACCCCGATCAGAGGAGGAAGCACCTACATCACCAGCGCATGACATGGCAGACCGGCCACCTTGCGGCCGCGACAGAGAGGCCCCTTGGCCCTCCACCCAAGCCATGCCCCAACGCCTCTCAACTAAGGCACGGGAAAATGCGCCCGACCTGCTAGACATACTGGAGGATAAGGCAAGACAAACAAGATCGATCTACGGATCGCGCAAGCGCCCTACGACATGTGACAATGATCTTCACTCCGGATACAACAAATCCGACCGGGCCGAACACAATAGACATAGCGCTTCCGAGCTACGTCGTGATATAGCCCAGTACAGAGGCGCCACACACCCGCTATGCTTCACGAATGAAGTAATGGATCATAAAATCCCAGAGGGTTTCAAACCCGTAAACATCGAATCATACGATGGCACAACAGACCTGGCGGTATGGATCGAGGATTATCTCCTTCACATCCACATGGCACGCGGCGATGATCTACACGCCATCAAATACCTCCCGCTCAAACTTAAAGGACCGGCCCGGCATTGGCTTAACAGCTTGCCAGCAGACTCAATCGGTTCTTGGGAGGACCTAGAAGCCGCATTCCTCGACAACTTCCAGGGCACTTACTTGCGACCGCCGGATGCCGACGACTTAAGCCACATAATTTAGCAGCCAGAGGAATCGGCTAGACAATTCTGGACACGGTTCCTAACAAAGAAAAACCAAATAGTCGACTATCCGGACGCAGAGGCCCTAGCAGCCTTCAAGCATAACATCCGCGACGAGTGGCTTGCCCGGCACCTGGGACAGGAAAATCCAAAATCCATGGCAGCCCTCACGACACTCATGACCCGCTTTTCCGCGGGAGAAGACAGCTAGCTAGCTCGCAGTAACAACTTATCAAAGAACCCTAGTAATTCGGATACCAAGGACAAAAGTGGTAGGACACGTCGGAATAAGCAAAAACGCCGCGTTAACAGCAACAGCAATGAAGACATGGCAGTCAATGCCGGATTCAAAGGCTATAAATCCGATCAGCGGAAAAAGGCATTCAAAAAGAATACTCAGGGCCCGTCTAGTTTGGACTGAATACTCGATTGCTTGTGCCAGATACATGGCACCCCCAAAAGGCCAGCCAATCACACTAACAGGGATTGTTGGGTGTTCAAGCAGGCAGGCAAGTTAAGGGCCGAAAACAGAGACAAGGGGCTGCACAGCGACGACGAGGAGCCCAAGCCGCCGAACAACAATGGACAGAAGGGCTTTCCCCCACAAGTGCGGACGGTGAACATGATATACGCAACCCACATTCCCAAGCAGGAGCGGAAGCGTGCGCTACGGGATGTATACGCGATAGAGCCAGTCGCCCCAAAGTTCAACCCATGGTCCTCCTGCCCGATCACTTTTGATCGAAGGGACCATCCCACTAGCATCCGTCATGGCGGCTTCGCCGCATTAGTTCTCGACCCAATCATTGACGGATTTCATCTCACAAGAGTCCTCATGGACGGCGGCAGTAGCCTGAACCTGCTTTATCAGGATACAGTGCGGAAAATGGGCATAGATCCCTCAAGGATTAAGCCCACAAGAACGACCTTTAAAGGCGTTATACCAGGTGTAGAAGCCAACTGTACAGGCTCAGTAACACTTGACGTGGTCTTCGGATCCCCGGACAATTTCTGAAGCGAAGAGTTAATCTTCGATATAGTCCCGTTTCGCAGTGGCTATCACGCCCTGCTCGGATGAACCGCATTTGCAAAGTTTAATGCGGTGCCGCACTACGCATATCTCAAGCTCAAGATGCCAGGCCCTCGAGGAGTAATTACGGTCAACGGAAACACCGAACGCTCCCTCCGTTCGGAGGAGCATACGGCGGCTCTCGCAGCGGAGGTACAAAGTAGCCTTCTCAGGCAATTCTCCAGTCCGGCCATTAAAAAGCCAGACACTGCCAAGCGTGCCCGGAGTAACCCACAGCAGGACCGACTGGCACACTCTGAGCAAGCGTAGCAATGCGGCCCCAACCCCAGCTATCGCGACATAGCGAAACTAGTACCTCGTGTACATAACTACGCCCTTGAAATACCATGGGCACAGGGGAAGGGGCACAGTAACGGCACGCCCAGAATACGGCTTAAAACGTACTAGGGGCTGCCGGATTCTCTTTTTAATTTTTTCTTACCTTCAGGACTCCATACTTCGGACGACCTGTTCGGCAATTCGACTGCCGCACAAACGATGCAAGATCCAGGGAGGCAGACAAGCCATGCCGCACTATGGAACTCCCAGGTGGTCTCTGTTACGAGCGGTATACCCGTTTTAAATACAATTCCGCAGCCTGCCCCCAGTCAGGACATACTGAATAGTCCAATATCTTTTTCTTACCGCACTATGTGTATCGTTCGGCTTTGATAAATAGCCTTTATATAAACAATGCATAGCTTTTGTCTATTTTCTGCATTACTCTCTTTTATATATGTTCATTAATGACATGTTGCACCCGTACACTGTGGTACGGCAAGTACGCCAGGGGCTTCAGTACCCTTTAATATGGTGTGAGAAGTCCGTACACTTTCACAAGTGCGGCACCCCGAACTTATAGCACTATATGCATCGGCTCCGAATCATGATTTGGGTCAATAGTTGGGTTTGCTCGGCTCCTATGTTTTGGTGCCTTACGTTCCTCTATATCGGCTAAGGTAGCACTAGGAGAACCTGTAGGATCGAAAGTATGTCTAGAGGGGGGGGGGTGATTAGACTACTTGACCAAATAAAAACTTAACATTTTCCCAATTTTAGTTCTTGGCAGATTTTAGCTAATTTAGGACAAGTCAAGCAATCATCACATAATTCAAGCAAGCATGCAAAGAGTATATAGGCAGCGGAAAGTAAAGCATGCAACTTGCAAGAATGTAAAGGGAAGGGTTTGGAGAATTCAAACGCTATTGGAGACACGAATGTTTTTCCCGTGGTTCGGATAGGTGGTGCTATCCTACATCCACGTTGATGGAGACTTCAACCCATGAAGGGTAACGGTTGCGCGAGTCCACACAGGGCTCCACCCATGAAGGGTCCACGAAGAAGCAACCACCCACAAAGGGTCCACGAAGAAGCAACCTTGTCTATCCCACCATGGCCATCGCCCACACAGGACTTGCCTCACTAGCGGTAGATCTTCACGAAGTAGGCGATCTCCTTGCCCTTACAAACTCCTTGGTTCAACTCCACAATCTTGTCGGAGGCTCCCAAGTGACACCTAGCCAATCTAGGAGACACCACTCTCCAAGAAGTAACAAATGGTGTGTAGGTAATGAACCCCTTGCTCTTGTGCTTCAAATAATAGTCTCCCCAACACTCAACTCTCTCTCATAGGATTTGGATTTGGTGGAAAGAGGGTTTGAGTGGAAAGCAACTTGGGAAGGCTAGAGATCAAGATTCATATGGTAGGAATGGAATGTCTTGGTCTCAACACATGAGTAGGTGGTTCTCTCTGAGAACATATGAGTTGGAATGGTGTGTGTGTTCTGATGGCTCTCTCATCGAATGAGAATAAGGTGGAGGGGTATATATAGCCTCCACACAAAATCCAACCGTTACACACAGTTTTCCAATCTTGGTGGGACCAAATCAACAAACTCGGTCGGACCGAAAATGTAAACCTAGTGACCGTTAGTGATTTTCGGTGGGACTGACATGCAACTCGGTAGGACCGATATGGTTAGGGTTTGGGCATAACATAATCTCGGTGAGACCGATTACACAAACTCGGTGAGACCGAATTTGGTAATTAGCTAACCAGAGAGTTGGTCAGGCAAACTCGGTGGGACCGATTTTCTCTTTCGGTGAGACCAAGTGGAACTCGGTGAGACCGAAAAGTTACAAAGGGGAAACACTGAGTTTACATTGCAATCTCGGTGGGACCGATTCGCTCTTTCGGTGGGACCGAAAAGTTACGAAAGGGAAACAGAGAGTTTGCAACCCCATCTCGGTGAGACCGAGATCCCTATCGGTAGGACCGAATTGCTAGGGTTTGGCAGTGGCTAATGACAAGTGTAACTCGGTGGCGCCGGATAGGAAGAATCGGTAGGACCAAGTTTGGCTTAGGGTTTAGGTCATATGTGGATATGGGAAAGTAGTTGAGGGTTTTGCAGCATATCACTAAGCACATGAAGCAAGAGGCTCATTAAGCAACACCTCACCCCTCCTTGATAGTATTGGCTTTTCCTAAAGACTCAATGTGATCTTGGATCACTAAAATATAAAATGAGGAGTCTTGAGCTTTCAGGCTTGATCCAATCCTTTGTCCTTAGCATTTTGAGGGTTCCACTTTCACATCCATGCCATGCCAATCATTGAGCTTTCCTAAAATAATCATCTTGGAATAGCATTAGCTCAATGAGCTATATGTTGTTATGAATTACCAAAACCACCTAGGGATAGTTGCACTTTCAATCTCCCCCTTTTTGGTAATTGATGACAACATATAGATCAAAGCTTCGACAAATGATAATAAGCAAGAAATATATCGTCGCTTTGAGAAGTATGTGATAAGTAAGAGCTCCCCCTAAATTTGTGCATATTTAAAATTTGCTTTGGACTGCAAATGCACAAAGAGTCAGAGTCATGGGTTACTCTTCCATGTCACATACATCTTGGTGGAGCGCTCAAAATGATAAGAATGAAATACATGCACTCATCACCAAGAAAAGTGAATGATCACATAAGATAGATAATGAATAGCATTAAGCAAACATTAAGTGTAGCTTATGATCAAACACATGATCATCAATGTCTCACAAATAATGACGTAGTATCTCAAGCACTCAAAAGCAAACAAGTTCGAAAAACCACCAAATAAAGCAAGAGAGAAAAGCAACACTCTCTCTCTCGAAGCCTATGATCTATACATCTTCTCCCCCTTTGGCAAGAAGTTACCAAAAAGTTCTTAGAAAATGCATAGCACTAGATCGACGCTCAGGCTTGATCTTCAGGTGGTGGTGGAGTCCGGATTACTCCAAGGACGAAGGCTTCGGTAGATGCTGAAGTAGTCGCTGGAGTTGGAGCTGAAGTAGATGCTGGAGCTAGTGGAATTGAGGCTATAGCTGGTGCTGAAGTGGTGGCTCTGGTGTCAGCAACTGGCACGGCAGATGACCTCGGGCCTCGTGGCACTCTGGCAAAGGTATGAGTGGTAGTCCTGCCTCTCCTCTCCTGCATGTCCTCCTGGAGCTGCTCCACTGCAGACTAAACTTCCATTACTTTGACATCCAAGTCATAGAACTTTTGTTCCATGATTCTCTCTAGGCTCTGCTGATTCTGAGTGAGGGTGGCCAGACTTTGCTCAATCCTCAGTGTGGATGCAATCAAGTAACCAAGCTGCTTTTGTTTGGTCTTCAAGAAGTATTCAGATGCCTCCTCTTGAGTAGGCATCTTGGCAGCTTTCTCCTTCCTCGCCTTCTCCTTCTTCGCGTATGCTTGGGCAAATGTTGGCTCGTTCTCAGTCATGACAACTTGATTATCCTTGAAATCTGGACGGATGGGCAGGTGTTCCTTGTCCAATAGATATATGCCCGTGCCCATCTTGGAGTTGATGAGCTCCTGAATTTGAGGGGCATATCCACAGCTCCTCTTTTGATCTGCTGCAGTCCTCTTAATTGTTTCCACTATGAGGCTCATCACCTTGAACTTCTGAGGCACATCAAACACATGTAGCAAGTTGATAGCATGGCCTCTGATCATCTTGTGATCTCCAGACTTGGGCAGTAAGGTGTGCCTTAGTATCCAATTGATCATAGGCAGTCCTGACAGAAGGTAATGCACAGAGCCAAACTTGAAGGTGTCAAGAGCTTCATTGGGAATTTCCTTGTACATATTGGACATGGAGTTATGGTCCATCTTCTTCTTGGCATAGATATCTAAGTCATCATCTTGCTCCTCTGGGGCATTAATGATCTGTGCCCACTCAGCCACTGTGGATTGGTACCTTGTACCCTCAGACATCCATGTGATCCTCCCATCTGGATAAAAATGTGCCGTGGAGTAGAACTGCATGATGAGCTCCTCGTTCCACTTTGTGAGCTCCTGCCCAACAAAGTCAGCTACTCCACAAGCATGAAAGCTGTCATATACTCCTGGGTAGTGTTCCTCCTTCTCCCTCATGTAGGTCCAGTCAACCCATCTCATGTCATAGACAATTGGCTTCTTATCTAGCAAAACTGTCTCATAAAAATCCTGCTGCTCCTTGGTGTGAAACCTGTAGTCCACTGCTGTCCTTCTCCTTGAAGCATATAGGTCTGCTTCTCTCCATTTCCTTAGCCCTGAATCTCTCCTGAGCTTCATGTCCTCAGCCACAGGATGAGCGTCGTTGTGGTCTGGGATCTTGGGCTTTAGCTTTCTCAGGCACTGGGGCCTTGTTCTTCTCAGCTGCAGGAATGCTCCTTGTATTCCTCTTTGGTTTTGGCTTGGAGGCAGCTTTGGGCTTAGATGCAGTAGCCCCTGACCTTATGGCATCACCCATCAGCTTGGGTGCCTTGGGTGCTAGTGCAGCTACCTCTTCTTCCTCTTCTTCTTCCATGATGGAAGCTTTGCCAAGCACTCTAGCCACAGTCTTCTTCACCCTTTCCTTTCTTTTCTTGCCCTCTGCAGCAACTGGCTCTTGGGGAGTGGGCTTCTCAATTGAGGCTCTTGCCTTTGACATGGGCTGCCTTCCTGCTGGCCTTTTGATTTTCAGACCTGGCTTAGTGCCTTGAGCTGGCTCAACTCTCTTGGAAGTGGCCTCTTCCTCTGCCACATAGTCCTCATCTTCGGAATCTGAAGTCCTCTTCTTCCTTTGTCTCATGGAAGCCTTTGGCAAATTGCTAGGAGTGCTCCTGCTGCCTTCATCAGATGAACTGCAGGGACTAGTGCCCTCACTCATCACCACTTGCTGCTCTGACATATTTTGGCTATCACTTTGATCAGACATGCTGCAAACTGACTGCTGACCCTGTGAATAGATTATAGATGAGATAGAAAAGATGAGCATCACAAAATGCAGAGATTTTTGCAAAAGAATGATCCAAAAACTTAGTTTTAGTTTCCCACTGAAATCATCTCGGATCTACCGATTTTCAAACTTGGTGATACCGAAGCAGTTTTGGAACCTAAACTAGTGAACTCGGTAAGACCGAGTCACAGTTCGGTGGCACCGAGACTGCTAGGGTTTCATTGAGTTCAAAAATCGGTCACACCGATAAGTAATTCTCGGTCAGACCGAGTCTCACTTGTGCAATGGCATAAGCCAAATCGGTGGGACCGAGTTTTTCAACTCGGTGGGTCCGAGATGGTTTCGGCGGAAACCTAAACCTAGAATTTTCGAATCAAACCTAATCTACGGGCATTTTGACTAGATAGAAGTTTCTCAAACGTGGCGAGAATCAATATGATCACAATGTGCTAGGAATCAGATTGAGGAATAGCACAAAGATCAAGTCCATACCCTAGTTCGGCGGGGACTTGCTACGGTGGCAACAGCGGGGCAGAATTCCCGTTGACAGCGACGGAGACCAGCGACTGGAGGCTGCTGGCGGCGAGAAGACGATCCGGAGACCACAAGGGCAGAGCAGGCTATCGCGCGGGCGAAGGGGTTCGGAGAAATTTCCAAATTTTGCCCGTGACTATATATAGCCCGACCCTGTCGGTGTGACCGAGTGGAACAACTCGGTGGCACCGAGATTCATAACTGTGTGGAGTTACTGAAACTCGGTGTGACCGAAAGGTTCAGATCGGTTGCACCGAGATTGAAAACCTAGATCAACTTAATGATCTCAGTAGGACCGAAGGTGGAGTATCAGTCAGACTGAGAATCATAAAGAGGTTTTGGAAGTTTAAGTCTATGACGAATCGGGGACTCCGAGCGCTCCTCACACAGAGTGGTTCACATCTGACTTGATCAAATTTTGTGATGCAGCATGAATAGAGTTTGAGACGAGAAAAGCATAGATAGCTAGAGGAGGTTCTTAGGCATTCTTGTCCATCCACTTGGCAAAAGAAGATAAAACCAAACAATCAAAACAACAAGTGGATGTCCTCGAATGAGTAAAATATGCAACCAGCATGCTCACACAATAAGATGGCAAATGAAATATGTGACAAGGCATGCACAACCAATTCTAGCATCTATCAAGCAATTTGCGATGACTAGGTCATCTATATATGAGTATATTGACTTGGGAGTCAAGTGAGAACACTTGATCATAGGTCATACTCATCGTTTAAGCTCGAGTGGGGTTACCACTTTTACATAAAGCATTGTTGTGTTCACATCTTTAGAGTTGCTTTAGCTCAAGTCTTAGAGTAAAGCTCCCCCTAGATGTGATATCCCCCCTAAGAGGGATGAACTAACCTTGGGTTTTGTCGATGATGAATTCATGTAGATGTTGAATATGTGGATGCTCAATGTTGATGTAGATCACTTGGAGCTATCCATTTGAGTGAATTGCACTTTCAATACCTACATGGGTTAGTCCCACAAGGAACAAACAAGGATATCCATGGACATAGAGTGATGCACACAAAAGATGATGTCCATGAAAACTTTTAGGTTACCTTGTCCCTTGTCTTACCAACAAGAGGGTTTGTGACTCCTTGAACTAGTGCAAGATGTGGAAGTTGATTGCACTTGTTCTTGCCAAAATGATAAGAGTGAAGTATGTTGGCGGAGTCACCTTCAAGAACTCTCTAGTTCTTCTTCTTTTGGATCCACATCATCTTGATGGGAATCCTTGGAGTTGTAGTCGTACTTGATGAAGTGGAGCTTGAAGTAGTCTTGGGAATCCACTTGACTAAGGTCTTTGGAGCTTCTTCAAATGCATCAATTTCCTCTTGAAGCTTGTCCTTGCCTTTTTGCTTGTAGTCTTGTGGTGGAAGATCATCTTGAGCTTGTGTCCCCTTGAAAGAAGTATACTTCTCTTGTTGAGGGACAAACTTTGTCTTGGGGTATTGATCTTCTTCCCACTCAACTCCATTGGCATTGAACTTTCGTTCAAAACCAACACCTTGATTCTTCCGGTGCATTCCTTGCTTGCGCACAATTTCCTCGAATTTCTTACTCACGGCAAGGCTTTTGTACACTCCTTTCTCTATAATTCCCTTCAATAAGCTATTTTCTTGCTCAAGTGTAACTTGGCTAAGAGAATCATTAGTGGAATAAAGAGAGCTACTAGAAGTAACAACATTGGATTTAGCATGATCATTGTTACTACTAGAGGAAGAATCTTTCTTGTTAGACTTGACTTGAGGCATGTAAGTGGATAAGAGTAAATGCTTGGCAATGTAAGAAGAAGTTTTCTTGCGGAGATCATCATTGATTGCCTTTAAGAACTCATGCTCTTGCTCAAGATTGAGCTTTTCAAAGCATAATTTCTCATGAGCTCTTAAAAGTTCTTGATGATCTTCGAAGATGGTTTCATGAGCTAACTTAAGAGTGTTTAGTTCTTTAGTTAGGACCTCAATCTTCTCCTTATCATTGTCATTCGTTTTATCTTGATTAGCATGTTTAATTGACATTTCATCATAGTATTCATCACTAGAGTTGTCAACAAGCAAATCATCACCTAACAAGTCATCTTCATCACTATTGAAATCAACATACTCGGGGTGTGTTACCTTAGGACCTTTGGCCATGAAGCATCTTCCAATTCCCTCATTTGGTGAGTCAAATATGTCGTAGGAGTTGGTTGACACAAGTGCTAGACCGGCAACACCTTCATCTTGAGTATCTTCGGAGTCGGAGTGATAACTTCTCTCGGAGTGGCTGTCGGAGTCGGAGCCGGATACCCATTCACCAACATGAGCTTGATGTATTCTTCTTGTGTAGGTCCTTGATGATTTTTCCTTCCTTTCCGAATCCTTGCTTCTCCGTGAGTATCTTCGTTCATAACGCTCATCTCTACTCCTTCTCTCTCTTGGTGGTGATTCTTTGCTTCTTCTTCTTGGAGAATCTTCTCTTCTCTTGTAGGGAGTCGTACACTCATTGGAATAGTGTCCGGGTCTTCCACAATTGTAGCAGTTTCGCTCTCGACTAGAAGATCTTTTGTCATTGTAGGACCTTGACTTGAAGCTTCTATCTTTGCTTCTACTCTTGTAGAACTTGTTGAAGTTCTTCACTATTAAGCTCAATTCTTCATTGAAGTCTTGTTTCTCACTTGATGATGTAGGAGCTTCACATGAGGCTTTATAGGCACCACTTGATTTGTTGTGAAGTTCCTCTTTATCCTTAAGTGACATCTCATGAGCAACAATTCTTCCAATCACTTCCGTTGGCTTGAGATCTTTGTAATTGGGCATCATTTGGATCAATGTGCACATGGTATCATATTTTCCATCCAAGGCTCTTAGAATCTTCTTGATGATGAATTTATCGGTCATCTCTTCACTTCCTAAGCCGGCAATCTCATTTGTGATGAGAGCAAGCCTAGAGTACATTTCAGCGACACCTTCACCATCCTTCATCTTGAACTTGTCAAGTTGGCTTTGAAGCACATCCAACTTGGATTCCTTGACGGAGTCGGTACCTTCATGCATATCAATCAAAGTGTCCCAAATTTCCTTTGCATTCTCAAGACGACTGATTTTGTTGAATTCTTCGGGGCACAATCCGTTGAAGAGAATATCACAAGCTTGAGCATTGTATTGCAACATCTTCAACTCATCCGTGGTAGCTTCACGGTTCGGTTCTCTCCCATCAAAGAAGTCACCTTGCAAACCAACACAAACAATAGCCCAAACGGCGGGGTTATGTCAAAGAATATGCATTTTCATTTTATGCTTCCAACTAGCAAAATTAGTACCATCAAAGTAAGGACCTCTATGGTGATAATTTCCCTCGCTAGACGCCATACTCTCCTACGTTGTGAAACCAAGGCTATGACCACCAAAAGCTATGGAGATCAAGCAAATGGAGACCAAATCTCTGATACCACTTGTAGGATCGGAAGTATGTCTAGAGGGGGGTGATTAGACTACTTGACCAAATAAAAACTTAACCTTTTCCCAATTTTAGTTATTGGCAGATTTTAGCTAATTTAGGACAAGTCAAGCAATCATCACATAATTCAAGCAAGCATGCAAAGAGTATATAGGCAGCGGAAAGTAAAGCATGCAACTTGCAAGAATGTAAAGGGAAGGGTTTGGAGAATTCAAACGCTATTGGAGACACGGATGTTTTTCCTGTGGTTCGGATAGGTGGTGCTATCCTACATCCATGTTGATGGAGACTTCAACCCACGAAGGGTAACGGTTGCGCGAGTCCACACAGGGCTCCACCCAAGGGTAACAGTTGCGCGAGTCCACACAGGGCTCCACCCACGAAGGGTCCACGAAGGAGCAACCACCCACAAAGGGTCCATGAAGAAGCAACCTTGTCTATCCCACCATGGCCATCGCCCACATAGGACTTGCCTCACTAGCGGTAGATCTTCACGAAGTAGGCGATCTCCTTGCCCTTACAAACTCCTTGGTTCAACTCCACAATCTTGTCGGAGGCTCCCAAGTGACACCTAGCCAATCTAGGAGACACCACTCTCCAAGAAGTAACAAATGGTGTGTAGGTAATGAACTCCTTGCTCTTGTGCTTCAAATGATAGTCTCCCCAACACTCAACTCTCTCTCATAGGATTTGGATTTGGTGGAAAGAGGGTTTGAGTGGAAAGCAACTTGGGAAGGCTAGAGATCAAGATTCATATGGTAGGAATGGAATGTCTTGGTCTCAACACATGAGTAGGTGGTTCTCTCTCAGAACATATGAGTTGGAATGGTGTGTGTGTTATGATGGCTCTCTCATCAAATGAGAAGAAGGTGGAGGGGTATATATAGCCTCCACACAAAATCCAACCGTTACACACAGTTTTCCAATCTCGGTGGGACCGAATCAACAAACTCGGTCGGATTGAAAATGTAAACCTAGTGACCGTTAGTGATTTTCGGTGGGGCTGACATGCAACTCGGTAGGACCGATATGGTTAGGGTTTGGGCATAACGTAATCTCGGTGAGACCGATTACACAAACTCAGTGAGACCGAATTTGGTAATTAGCTAACCAGAGAGTTGGTCAGGCAAACTCGGTGTGACCGATTTGCTCTTTCGGTGAGACCGAGTGGAACTCGGTGAGACCGAAAAGTTACAAAGGGGAAACACTGAGTTTACATTGCAATCTCAGTGGGACCGATTCGCTCTTTCGGTGGGACCGAAAAGTTATGAAAGGGAAACAGAGAGTTTGCAACCCCATCTTGGTGAGACCGAGATCCCTATCCGTAGGACCGAATTTCTAGGGTTTGGCAGTGGCTAATGACAAGTGTAACTCGGTGGCGCCGGATAGGAAGAATCGGTAGGACCGAGTTTGGCTTAGGGTTTAGGTCATATGTGGATATGGGAAAGTAGTTGAGGGTTTTGGAGCATATCACTAAGCACATAAAGCAAGAGGCTCACTAAGCAACACCTCATCCCTCCTTGATAGTATTGGCTTTTCCTAAAGACTCAATGTGATCTTGGATCACTAAAATATAAAATGAGGAGTCTTGAGCTTTCAAGCTTGAGCCAATCCTTTGTCCTTAGCATTTTGAGGGTTCCACTTTCACATCCATGCCATGCCAATCATTGAGCTTTCCTGAAATAATCATCTTCGAATAGCATTAGCTTAATGAGCTATATGTTGTTATGAATTACCAAAACCACCTAGGGATAGTTGCACTTTCAGAACCACTGCGATTGTGCCCCGGTTGAGCTGGGTTAAGCACCTCAGTGGAGAAAGCTAAAACTGACTGTCATGATGAGGCGACAGACCGGTCGCTGTTCGTGAGGTCTTTTCGAGTCCCTAAAGACTTATGCAGCTTCGAGCGAGGAGCCGGATTTGTCCGGCCAAGGCGTGGATAGCGCCCTGAACTCGGTCTTCCAAACTAGGGGCTTCGCCGAAATTTAAAATTATAAAGTTCTATGGCTAAGTGAGAGTGTTCAAGCATTATAGTCCGATTGCCTGGTTCGTTGTGCTGGGCGCCTCCCTCGAAGGACCCAACTATGGGAAAAAGAGCGCTCAGGTTTATCCCAAACACCCCAGCACTAGTGGCATGGGGACAGAAGCCGACGACTGGCCATCTCTCAATTTTTTGATAAACGGCCACACAGAAAATAATATTTTAAATTCAACAAGCATTGCTTAAGCGCCTATGAACAAGTTTTCAGCGCACAGGATAAAAACGAGCGAGTTTATTCAAAAATTACATCCTTGCTACATTCATCCGCCACAAGGCGGGCACCCGCAAGAACATCCTTGTAATAGTTCTCGGGCTTGCGATGCTCCTTCCCCGGCGGCGGCCCGTCCTTCACAAGCTTCTCATCGTCCAGCTTACCCCAGTGCACCTTTGCACGGGCAAGGGCCCGACGGGCACCTTCGATGCAGACGGAGCGCTTGATGACCTCGAGCCTTGGACAGGCCTCCACCAGCTGCCGCACCAGCCCGAAGTAGCTCCCAGGCAGGGCCTCTCTAGGCCACAGCCGAACTATGAAGCCCTTCATGGCCTGTTCGGCCGCCTTGTGGAGCTCGACCAGCTGTTTCAGCTGGTCGCTCAAGGGCACAGGGTGTCCGGCCTCAGCATACTGAGACCAGAACACCTTCTCCGTCGAGCTGCCCTCTTCAGCTCAGTAGAATGCGGCGGCGGCGGATACGCTACGGGGAAGATCTGCGAATGCCCCTGGAGAACTCCGGATTCGGGTAAGTAACAAGTAGTTTACTTTTATATTTCTGCTTTGCATAAAGAATGCCTTACCCTCTGCTATCTTCTTAATCTCCTCCAACTCTTGGAGGGCCTTTTGGGCTTCGGCCTTGGCAGACTTGGCAGTCTCAAGGGCCGCCGCGAGCTCGGACGCTTGGGTCTTTGACTCAAGCTCCAAACTCTCATGTTTTTTCATGAGAGTCTGAAGCTCTTGCTGCACCTCGCCGACCTGAGCCCCAAGTTTCTCTCGCTCGGTACGCTCCGCGGCCGTTTTCTTTTTGGCCTCGGACAGCGCCTGCTTGAGGGTCGCCACCTCAGTCATGGCCCCTATAATAAGTAGTGCAATCCTGTTATTTTTTGCAATCACGCCTCTCTATAGGCACTTTTTCTGTAAGGTATTTCCTACCTTCTTTTTCCTCGAGCTGTCGCTTGGCAAGGCCGAGCTCTTGCTCGGTCCGCTTGAGGTCCTGTTTCAGGACACCCACCTCTGCAGTTAGTGCGGCGGTGGATAGCAGCGAAGCCTGCACACGCATATTGACTCTTTATTGTTAGACTCCTGCGAAATTTACTAGATCCTCTATTCGGCTTTTCTTTCCGAATGCCAAACAGAGCATCAGGGGCTACTATCTATGCGGTTATATTTTTACATATTTTTACTTACCTCGAAGCCCGTTAGGAGGCTAGCGCAAGCTTCACTCAGTCCGCTCTTGGCGGACTGAACCTTCTGGATCACCGTACTCATAATATTACGGTGCTCCTCGTCGATGGAGGCGCCGTCAAGCACCTCGAGCAGATTGTCTGGCACCTCCGGTTGGACGGAGGCCACCGGCTCAGAAGGCTTGCTCCTCTTGGAAGGAGTTCGCCTACCGCGGTCTAGAACTGTTGAAGATTCCGGCGCAGTGTCCGGCACAAAGCCAGACTTGGAGCCCTTGGGGGTCTTGTCCCCTTTACTCCTAGGGTCCGGGAGGTCACCCTGCGGCTCCTCCAGGACCACCTCCTCCTGCCCCAGAGCTCGTTGCGACGCCACTTCAGCATCGTCCGCAGTGCGGGGGGAGACAGCGGGCGGAACTGAGTTCACGTTCGATGAATCCAGGGAGCCGCTCGATGACTCGTTGAGTTCGGCCCGGGGCGGGCTGCATAATTATGTTCGACATTAGGGAAAGTTGTGCAACAAAGGAACATCATGAGTTATTCTGATATCCAAACTTACGATTTTGCCGGACGCTTGGCCCTGTGTGGCCACTCCTCTTTGCCCTCTTCGGCGTTGGGGGCGTAGTCCGGCGGAGGGGTCTTCCTTTTCCTAGACCCCTCGGCCTCCCCCGTTGGGGCGGCCTTCCTCTTCTCTCCTCCCCCCGCTGGGGGGGAGAGGTTTCTTCTTCCTCCTCCTCGTCTTCACGGGGGGAGTGCGTCTCGGACTCGTCGGACGACGAGTCCGACACCACCATATGCCGGGAACTCTTTCGAGTCCCCGTGGCCTTCTTCTTCTTGGCCTTCTTCTCCGGCACCACATAAGGTGCCGGAACCAGCAGCTTCGCTAGTAGAGCGGGGGCTGGGTCTTCGGGCAAGGGAGCCGGACAGTTAATTGATCCGGACTTCGCCCGCCAAGCCTGTCAAAGGTAAGGGAGCTTAGATCCCGCATAGAGTCAAACTATGAAAAAACTTAACATCCTGTAAAAGGTGAAAATAGCTTACCTCGCTAGCGTGACGCTGCGAGCTGTATCCGCGGTCCTCGGAAGCGGATGTGGGAGCCTCGGCGCCTTTGGTTAGCACCTTCCAGACATCTTCATACGTCGTGTCGAAGAGCCTGTTAAGGGTTTGGTGCTGCGCCGGGTTGAACTCCCACAGATTAAAGCCCCGTTGTTGACACGGGAGGATCCGGCGGACGAGCATAACCTGGACTACATTGACGAGCTTGATCGGCTTGCTCACCAGGGACTGGATGCATGTCTGCAGTCCGGTCACCTCTTTTTCGTCGCCCCACGACATGCCCGTCTCTTTCCAGGACATAAGTCGCGTGGGGGGTCCGGATCGGAACTCGGGGGTTGTGATCCATTTCGGATCGCACGGCTCAGTGATGTAAAACCACCACGATTGCCACCCCTTCAGGGTCTCCACGAAGGAGCCCTCGAGCCATAGGACGTTGGCCATCTTGCCCGCCATGGCGCCTCCGCATTCCGCCTGGCTGCAGCGCACCACCTTGGGCTTGACGTTGAAGGTCTTGAGCCAGAGGCCGAAATGGGGGCGGATGCGGAGGAAGGCCTCGCACACGACGATGAACGCCGAGATGTTGAGGACGAAGTTCGGGGCCAGATCGTGGAAATCCAGGCCATAGTAAAACATGAGCCCCGGACAAATGGGTGGAGTGGAAAACCCAGTCCGCGGAGGAAGTGGGGAAGGAATACTACCCTCTCATGGGGCCTTGGGGTGGGGAGAAGCTGCCCCTCCTCGGGAAGCCGGTGCGCGATGTCTTTGGACAAGTATCCGGCCTTCCTTAGCTTTTTGACATGGCCATCCGTGACGGAGGAGACCATCCACTTTCCTCCCGCTCCGGACATTGCTGGAGAAGGTTGAGGTGGGAAGTGCGGGCTTGGGCGCTGGAGCTCGAGTGCGCAGGAGATGGATAGGCAAAAGAGGAAGAAGGCGTAGGTAAAAGGGTGGATCCTTATCCCCTTATATGGGCGGATGCGGTTGTGCGTCCCCACCAGCCTAGTAAAACTCGCTTGCCTCCCAAGCGTCGTGATAAATGGCGCGGTTGGGTTACCCACGTCCATATTGATGAGAATCCCGTAAAGGGGGTACACGATCTCTGCTTTGACAAGACGTGCCAAGGAAACCGCCTCGCAAAACATGCTGAGGTGGAAAAGTAAAAACGATTCGAGTAAAGGACTTGGCCGTAGTGTGATGACGCACTGCGGAATACGTCGGCAGATTGGATTTGTGTCAATATTATTCTCTCTATGGCAATATGTGGAAACTTATTTTGCAGAGCCGGACACTACTCTTGGTGTTTACAATCTTCTACGAAGGACTTGGAGGAGGAACCCGCCTTGCAATGCCGAAGACAATTTGCACGCCGGACTCGTCGTCATTGAAGCCTAGTTCAGGGGCTACTGAGGGAGTCCTGGATTAGGGGGTGTTCGGGTAGCCGGACTATACCTTCAGCCGGACTCCTGGACTATGAAGATACAAGATTGAAGACTTCGTCCCGTGTCCGGATGGGACTTTCCTTGGCGTGGAAGGCAAGCTTGGTGATGCGGATATTCAAAATCTCCTACCATTGTAACCGACTTTATGTAACCCTAACCCTATCCGGTGTTTATATAAACCGGAGGGTTGTAGTCCGTAGGCAATCAACTCCATACACAACAATCATACCATAGGCTAGCTTCTAGGGTTTAGCCCCCTTGATCTCGTGGTAGATCTACTCTTGTACTACCCATATCATCAATATTAATCAAGCAGGAGTAGGGTATTACCTCCATCGAGAGGGCCTGAACCTGGGTAAAAAACATCTTGTCACTTGTCTCCTGTTACCATCCGGCCTTGACACACAGTTCGGGACCCCCTACCGAAGATCCGCCAGTTTTGACACCGACACTCGGCCTTATGCCTAGTGTTTTGTTCAATTCTTGCCGCCCTAGTTTCCGTCATATCGGTGTTATGTTCCCGGATTTTGCGTTCCTTACACGGCCGGGTTATAATAGGACCCCCTTGACAGTTCGCCTTGAATAAAACTCCTCCAGCAATGCCCAACCTTGGTTTTACCATTCGCCACCTAGCCTTTTTTCCCTTGGGTTTCCGGACCCCGAGGGTCATCTTTATTAAACCCCCCTGGGCTAGTGCTCCTCTGCGTGTTGGTCCGACCGAGTAGACTGCGGGGCCACCTCGGGGCAACTTGAGGGTTGGTTTTACTCGTAGGATGTCTCATCTGAGTGTGCCCTGAGAACGAGATATGTGCAGCTCCTATCGGGATTTGTCGGCACATTCGGGCGGTGTTGCTGGACTTGTTTTACCATTGTCGAGGATGTCTTGTAATCGGGATGCCGAGTCTGATCAGATTGTCTTGGGAGAAGGAATATCCTTCGTTGACCGTGAGAGCTTGTGATGGGCTAAGTTGGGACTCCCCTGCAGGGATTTGAACTTTCGAAAGCCGTGCCCGCGGTTATGGGCAGATGGGAATTTGTTAATGTCCGGTTGTAGATAACCTGAAACTTAACTTAATTAAAATGCACCAACCGCGTGTGTAACCGTGATGGTCTCTTCTCGGCGGAGTCTGGGAAGTGAACATGGTATTGGAGTAATGCTTGACGTAGGTTGTTCTAGGGTCACTTCTTGATCATAGTTGTTCGACCGTGCCTTTGCCTTCTCTTCTCGCTCTCTTTTGCGTATGTTAGCCACCATATATGCTAGTCTCTTGCTGCAGCTCCACATCATACCTTTACCTTACCTATAAGCTTAAATAGTCTTGATCGCGAGGGAGAGAGATTGCTGAGTCCCCGTGACTCACAGATTACTTCCAAACCAGATGCAGGGACCGATGATACCGCTCCAGATGATATGACCGAGCTCAAGTGAGAGTTTGATGAAGACTCTCGTCGTTACTACGTGTCTTTCCTAGATGATCAGTAGTGGTGCCCAGTTGGGGCGATCGGGGACTTTGTCGCATTTGGGGGTTGATCTTTATTTTGGTTCCGTAGTCGGACCATGAGTGTATTGGATGAATGTAATGACTCATTTATGTATTTGTGTGACATGGCGAGTGTAAGCCAACTATGTATCCTTTCCTCTTTATTTATTTACATGGGATGTTGTGAAGATCACCTCACTTGCGACATTGCTCTCAATGCGGTTATGCCTCTAAGTCGTGCTTCGACACGTGGGAGATATAGCCGCATCGAGGGCGTTACAAGTTGGTAATCAAAGCCTTCCCCGACCTTAGGAGCCCCCTGCTTGATCGAATCGCTGGCGTTGTTGAGTCTAGAAAAATGTTTTGAGTCATTTAGGAATTATATATCAGAGAGTTAGGAATTCTTTTTACTCCTCAGGCCCTTCGTCGCTCTGCTGAGGCATCCTGACGTAGAGTTTTGACTCTTCTCTTCTCAAATTTCACTAATTTTTTATGATCACGTGGGTATCTTGGAATTGTTCCGATGGTTTTGTGACAAGAACATTGTTCT
Organism: Triticum dicoccoides; assembly: GCF_002162155.2. Taxonomy (NCBI): domain Eukaryota; kingdom Viridiplantae; phylum Streptophyta; class Magnoliopsida; order Poales; family Poaceae; genus Triticum; species Triticum dicoccoides. Next base: position 139,735,416 of record NC_041392.1, read on the forward strand.
TGGTGCCTCCTGACATTTAGGGGTTGTGGCAGTGTCCCTGGGAGTTGAGCTCTAAGGTGTTGTCGTCACAATTTTATCGTTGAGATTCTGGAATACCTGTGTTTTGCCGACATCGAAAATCTCTTTTATGCAGTTGTTGGTTAGATAACCTCGACGCCACGCAGTACTGGGGTGGGAGTTCGGGAGTATTGCCATAACTTGTATAACGGATGCTTTTCGAAGGTTGAGGTAAATGTTTTCCGAAGGTTTCTTGGTTATGTGTTGAAGGATGGATACAGTTGGATGTAGGATTTGCTAGCTTTGGGTGAGATATTATGCTTCCCCTGTATCCCCAACACCTGATTGCATAACCGGAAAGGTTCAGGAGTTTCATAGGTGGGAATTCTTGTAGCTCTAGTTCTTCTTCCGCGGATATTTGGTTTGGGATTGGGTAATCCTCACCAAGTATTTGTTCTTGTCCGTACCTTGTTGTTTTATTCTTCTACCACTATCTAAGTGGCTTCTCAATTTATGGAAATGTGACCATTTCAACTGGAATTCATTCGTTCATTTTGTTTGGATGTGAAGACTTTATGTTGCAATTTCAATCCGTTTGATTCAGCTTGAATATTTGTCTGTCAAGATGCTAACGGATGTCACCCTCTTTAGGATGGCTCCTGCTAAGGGTCAGAATCAGAATCAGGATCCGCCACCACCACCTCCACCTCCGGAGGCATGGAGAGCTGTGATGGCCGCTACCAATGCAAACACGCAGCTGATCATGCAAATTCTGCAAGAGCGCAACCAAGGCCATGGCAACAATCAGAATCAGTTTGCTACACTCAACCAGTTCCTCGCTAACCAGTCTAAGACCTTCAGCAACTGTGTCAAGGCCTCAGACGCTGATGATTGGCTCGTGGATATATGCAAGCATTTCGAGTGCAGTAACGTCAGGCTTGAGGACTTTGTCATTTTGCCTCCTTCCAACTCAAAGACCAAGCTGCAGAATGGTTTCAGCAGTACAAAGATTCCATAGGAGGCCGTGCGATTACCTGGGATGAATTCCGTCAAGACTTCAAAGCTCATCACATTCCTCAGAGTGTTGTTGAAAGCAAGCGTGAGGAATTCGGCAACCTGAAGCAAGGCAGCTTGTCTGTTTACCAGTATAACATCATGTTCCAGAAGCTCGCTCATTTCGCCAAGTAGGACGTCCCTGACGAGAAGAGCATGATTTATCAGTTCAGGGGTGGCCTCAGAGAATAGCTTCAACTTGCTCTCGTGCTTTTCGAGCCTCAGAAGTACGATGAGTTTTACAACATGGCACTGAAACAAGAGGCTGCTCAACTCAAGTGCGATGCTTCCAAGAAGCGAGTCAGAGATGCGACTCCTTCTTCCTCAACTCAAGTGGCTAAGCAGCAAAAGTATTGGCTGCCTCCTCCTCCTCCGTTCTGTCAGGCTTATCAGCAGAAGAGCAAAGGTGGAAATGGATCTTCCCACCCACCCAACCCAGGCTTTTAGAAAAAGACTTCGTCTCAAGCTCCAAGATCAAGTGCTCCGTATCACCGTCCGCTCTCGGAGGTCACGTGCAACAAGTGCCAACAGAAGGGTCACTATGCCAACAAATGCTCCAATCAGAGGCGTCTTCCTCCTCCTCCTGTGAGATCCGCTAGCAATGCAGTGGTCAAGCATAACCCCAAGCACGCCAAGGTCAACTTGTTGAACGCAGCTCAGGCAGAGGACTTGCCAGATGTGATTATGGGTAACCTTCATGTTAACGATGTTCCTGCAAAAGTTCTTTTTGACGCTGGTGCATCGCTTTCTTTTATTTCAAGACCATTTGTTGCCAAGCATGAATTTGTGACCGAAAGGATTCCTTTCCCATTGAAGATTGTGTCCCCGGGCAAGAAAATGACATCTAACAATTGCGTCCCGGATGTTACTATCATGTTGGGCGACTATAAGTTTCTATCCTCTCAAGTGGTCCTTGGTAACTCGGATATTGATCTTATTCTTGGAATGGATTGGCTTTCTAAGCACAAGGCTCAGCTTGATTGTGCTGCCAGGTAGATTCAATGGACTCATTCGTCTAAGGATGTAATTGTCTTTGCCGCAATGGATGATACCATTCGACTGTTTTCTCTCAATGAGAAGGGTGAGCTGGATGCCATCTCTCAAATTCCGGTCGTTTGCGAATATCAAGACGTCTTTACAGAAGAGCTTCCAGGAATGCCTCCGCACCGGCCAGTTGAATTCGTCATCGATCTTGAGCCTGGCACGGAACCTGTTTGCAAATGTCCTTACAAGCTTGGACTCGAAGAGTTGAAGGAGCTGAAGAAGCAACTCGATATTCAAGAGCGAATGGGTCTCATCCGACCTAGTTCTTCTCCATGGGGTTGTGGTGTCCTTTTTGTGAAGAAGAAGGATGGAACAGACCGACTCTGTGTCGACTACCGTCCATTGAACAAGAAGACCATAAAGAACAACTACCCACTTACCAACATCAATGATCTGTTTGAACAACTCAAAGGTGCTCAAGTATTCTCCAAGCTTGATATCCGTATGGGCTATCATCAGATTCGCATTCGTGAGCAAGATATCCCTAAGACAGCATTCAGAACAAGCTATGGTTCATATGAATACACTGTCATGTCTTTCGGCCTCGTCAACGCTCCTCCAACATTCTCTCGCATGATGAATTTCATCTTCAACGCCTACACAAATGACTTCGTCTTGGTCTACCTCGATGACATTTTGGTTTTTTCCAAGAACAAGGAACATCATGCCAAGCACTTGCGTTTGGTGCTGGATAAGCTCAGAGAACATCAGTTCTATGCCAAGTTTTCAAAGTGTGAGTTTTGGCTCGATGAGGTTCTCTACCTTGGACAAATCATCTCTGCCAAGGGCATAGCGGTTAATCCTGAGAAGGTGTCTGCAATTGTGAATTGGGAACCACCTCAGAATGTGAAGCAACTCCGCACCTTCCTTGGTCTCGCAAGCTATTGTCAAAGGTTTGTTGAGAACTTTTCAAAGATCGCGAAGCCTCTTTCCAACCTTCTCCAGAAGCACGTCAAGTACGTTTGGTCTCCTGAATGTGACATCGCTTTCAACACCCTGAAAGAGAAGTTAATCACTGCTCCAGTTCTGACTCCTCCTGATGAATCCAAACCATTTGAGGTCTTCTGTGATGCTTCCCTTCAAGGTCTTGGTGCAGTGTTGATGCAAGAGAAGAAAGTTGTGGCCTATATCTCTCGCCAGTTGAAGCCCAATGAAAAGAACTACCCCACTCATGACCTCGAGTTGGTGGCAGTTGTGCATGCTCTTTTAACTTGGAGACATCTCTTATTGGGAAGAAAAGTGGACATCTTCACTGATCATAAGAGTCTCAAGTACATCTTCACTCAGCCTAATCTCATCCTCGCCGCGCCTTCCTCTCCATCCTCACTGGCGCCTGGAGCCGCAAGATCCGGCGACTTCGGCGTTGAACCTCGGATTGCGTGCACCGGCCGATCCAGATCTGAGGGTTGACCTAATTTTGACCTAATCCCCGTAATTTTTGCACATCTTCATCGCATCATAACTTCATCCCCGTGGCTCCGATTCGTGCGTGTAGCATATCAAAATGTTCGTCTCGACGAGTACATCATTTCATCTCATTGCATCATTTTCATTTGAGCTCATCCTGATGCTCGAAATGCTGTTGGAAGACGGCTATGTGATGATAGTTTCAGATCTGTTTCAGCAAATGGCCTTTTGTCATTTTTGCCATGATTAATGTGTGCATGATATGATCCTGAGCTCTACATGTGTTTTGTAGAATGCCATGTTATCTTTACAGGGGTGTATGCCATGTATGTTTGGGATCTTTGTGGTGACTAGCACAAGCATGCAAAGTAGCTTACTCAATGATGCTGATTTCAGGGACTTAGAATTTCACTAAGTCCTTGCCCTGTCCTTATTTTTATGCCATATGTTCATGTTGTTTTCCTAGTGATCCGTGCCTCTTTTGAGCATGATCAGTAAGGATGTTTTGTAGATAATGTCGTGCTCTATCCATCCATGTCTTTGTTTGCAATTATCGACCACCCTAGCTTGAGTCAATCGAGCTCTACTTTTGCTATAAAATGTTCCTGGCAGATTGTTAACATGTTTTGCAATTTTGCCAAGCTTGTTGTTGTTGATCCGTGCATGCTATGTTGTTGTTCTTGCCATGTTTAGCTTCTATGCCATGTCTATTTGCTGGGTGTATGCTTAGTTTGTCATGCAATGCCTCGTAGTGAGTGCATCGAGCTCATAAACAAGCCTACTTGTTAACTGTTTTGCCATGCTCCAGTTTTTCACCAAGTCTGAATCTATTTATGTTTTTGCTATGTTCACATGCTTAGAATTGTATTTTCTGATCCCTTTTGGCTCATGGTCACTAAGGGACTTTTGTTATATGCTTTGAGTAGCTTCATTCCATGCCTTGCTTTGCCATGATATGTTCCTGTAGCATGTAGTTATCATGCTCTAAACATTCCTGACATGTTGTTATTTTCACTAAGTCTGAAACCTGTTATATTTTGCACTTTTGCCATGCTTGTTTGAACCTGTTAATGAGTGAATTAGCCGTAGCTCAGTGTTCATCTTTTGTCAAGCATCATGAGTGGATCCCTGCCCTGTATTTTGTTGCTATGTTTGGGTGCTGTAGCATATTTATCTTGATGCATTTAGATGGCTACTTGCTGTTTATCGCAGACCGGTGCCATATTTGTTTTGCTTGCCATTTCCAAACCGTGCATCCGATTCCGGTGATCTTTATATCAATTTCAACCGAAATCAACTCCTCTTTCCAGCGACACTCTTGGATTTCCAAGTTGAGGCAAGGTTCAATTATTCCTTTCCAAATCATGCATATGCATTACATATCGCATCCCGCATATCATACCATGTTTGCATCATGTTGCTTGAGCATTGCACGTGGTTGATTGTGTTCCTTTTGCTGGTTGTTCTTGCTTGGGTAGACCCGGGAGACGAGTACATGAACAAGGAGCCAGTTGAGTTCGCTTACAAGGATCAAGGCAACTCTGAGAACTTTGCAGGCAAGATGACCATACCCTCGAAATCACTTCTATCTTTGCTTGCTAGATGCTCGCTCTTTTGCTATGCCTATGCTACGATACCTACCACTTGCTTATCATGCCTCCCATATTGCCATGTCAAACCTCTAACCCACCATGTCCTAGCAAACCGTTGTTTGGCTATGTTACCATTTTGCTCAGCCCCTCTTATAGCGTTGCTAGTTGCAGGTGAAGATTGGAGATCGTTCCTTGTTGGAACATGTTTATTGTTGGGATATCATAATATTATCTTGTTTATCTTAATGCACCTATATACTTGGTAAAGGGTGGAAGGCTCGGCCTTATGCCTGGTGTTTTGTTCCATTCTTGCCGCCCTAGTTTCCGTCATATCGGTGTTATGTTCCTGGATTTTGCATTCCTTACACGGTTGGGTTATAATGGGAACCCCTTGACAGTTCGCCTTGAATAAAACTCCTCCAGCAATGCCCAACCTTGGTTTTACCATTCGCCACCTAGCCTCTTTTTCCCTTGGGTTTCCGGAGCCCGAGGGCCATCTTTATTAAACCTCCCTGGGCCAGTGCTCCTCTGAGTGTTGGTCCGACCGAGTAGACTGTGGGGCCACCTCGGGGCAACTTGAGGGTTGGTTTTACTCGTAGGATGTCTCATCTGAGTGTGCCCTGAGAACGAGATATGTGCAGCTCCTATCGGGATTTGTCGGCACATTCGGGCGGTGTTGCTGGACTTGTTTTACCATTGTCGAGGATGTCTTGTAACCGAGATGCCGAGTCTGATCGGATTGTCTTGGGAGAAGGAATATCCTTCGTTGACCGTGAGAGCTTGTCATGGGCTAAGTTGGGACTCCCCTGTAGGGATTTGAACTTTCGAAAGCCGTGCCCGCGGTTATGGGCAGATGGGAATTTGTTAATGTCCGGTTCTAGATAACCTGAAACTTAACTTAATTAAAATGCATCAACCGTGGGTGTAACCGTGATGGTCTCTTCTCGGCGCAGTCCGGGAAGTGAACACGGTGTTGGAGTAATGCTTGACGTAGGTTGTTCTAGGGTCACTTCTTGATCATAGTTGTTCGACCGTGTCTTTGCCTTCTCTTCTCGCTCTCTTTTGCGTATGTTAGCCACCATATATGCTAGTCGCTTGTTGCAGCTCCACATCATACCTTTACCTTACCTATAAGCTTAAATAGTCTTGATCGCGAGGGAGTGAGATTGCTGAGTCCCCGTGACTCACAGATTACTTCCAAACCAGATGCAAGGACCGATGATACCGCTCCAGATGATATGACCGAGCTCAAGTGGGAGTTTGATGAAGACTCTCGTCGTTACTACGTGTCTTTCCTAGATGATCAGTAGTGGTGCCCAGTTGGGGCGATCGGGGACTTTGTCGCATTTGGGGGTTGATCTTTATTTTGGTTCCGTAGTCGGACCCTGAGTGTATTGGATGAATGTAATGACTTATTTATATATTTGTGTGACGTGGCGAGTGTAAGCCAACTATGTATCCTTTCCCCTTTATTTATTTACATGGGATGTTGTGAAGATTACCTCACTTGCGACATTGCTTTCAATGCGGTTATGCCTCTAAGTCGTGCTTCGACACATGGGAGATATAGCCGCATCGAGGGCGTTACACCCCCTGTCTCCGCCTCTGCATGAACGCGCATGAGGTTGGACGTGGCTTGGGCTTGATGGAACAATGGTTTGATGAAAATCTTGAACCCCGCATGCTCAATAGGGTTTGCCCCAATGGCCTCATTACGGAGGTCCGGGAGGCTAACACCATCAATAAATCCTCCTGGTGGAAACAATGAATCGAGAACTGATTCCTAGGGATGTTCAGCCACACAAAAATCGCCTCGCCTGCCTTGGAGCATGAGATCGGTGGCCTTGCACCATACACATAAACCACACCGTGAGCCGAAGTCCATGCTCCATGTCCAATCCATCACTGGTGACTGGTGGAGGATATAGGTCTCACTCCGGCCTGTCAGTGAAGATTGCCATGTCCGCATGGGAGGGATCTTGGGCGCAACTGGGGAAGACAGCGCCATCGGTGCCTCCTGCCTAGGCTCCAACATAACCCTGCCCATGAGCTTGATCGACAGTGAGGCCGGAGCACCGCTAGACATCTTGGCTAACGTTGCCCAACGAATCTCCCCCTCAGGAACCAGGCTCCTAGATCTCTTGCGTTGGGACGAATCATGGCCGACGATGCCGCAACGGATGCACAAGGATAAAAGGTGCAATCCAACTCATTATGCCCCTCCCGAAAGCACTTGAAGTAGAGGCCAAAAAGTTCCGGTGTAACTTTCCCGACGCTCCTGGGAGGAAGCGGACCCCACCGAGCCAACCTCCTGCTAGTGTCGTAGCGCTCGACGCCCTAGGTGACGCAACACCTTCTAAGGATGAGCGGGAGGAGCTACGTGAATCTGAGAGGCCTAGACCCGAGACCACCTGCTGTTCACGTGAAAAGGTTGTAGAACCGACACCGGGCTGGTCGAACCAGAGGCCATGTGAGCCAAGGGGGGGTCGAAGGTAGACATACTACGTGTTTTCTTAAAAAGGGTACCACAATATCTGGTGGACGTCAAAACGGAAGGCACCCACGAGCGAACAATTCGTTCGCTGGGACGAGGATGATCAAGCAAACTATTTAGTAGCTATATACGGGTGTTTCCATGAGACCCCCAAGTTGGCTAGATAATTATGGTGCAGAAAGAAGGGTTGTGCCAAATATTTGATAATTTTAGAAAAATTGCCATCAACCAAAATTGAAATATGTTCTTATATAGAAAAAGGTATAGACAACATAATTTACAAAGTGCAACCAAAAAAATGCCATGGTAGCATACCAGAAAAATAGGTACATGGCAAAAAGGCCATAGTAAATTATAAAAAGAAACAATAACAAAAATCTGTGGTCCAAATTGCAGACAGAGAACATTCTGCATGGCAAATTTGCATATTAATTAAAAGAAAGACATACGCAGTGAACTTTCCATGCCTTATATTTTCATTTTCAAAAACACGTAGAAATCACACATAGGAAGTTGTCATGATCCAAAAAATAAATACTATTGCCATGCTCTCAACAATAAAATTTCCATGCTCTAAAATGATAAAATCGCTATCCTCTTAGTAATAAAACTGGCATGTGCGAAAATAGAAAATCAAATTCCAAAATTGCCATGAAAATAATCGATAAAAATTCTCAAAGCTTTGCCATGGTGTAGCATTACAAAAAAATAGACTAAAATTGCTATGTTTGGAAGTAAAAAATGTTATGAATTTGTCATGGGAACATGAGAATTTTTTTCTAAGTTTTTCGATGTGTACAAAACAAAATTGACATCTGAAGCATTACGAAAAGGTATTCAAATTTGCCACGTGGCAAGTTAGCTTTTCTAATATATAAATCTGCCAATTCATTTTTTTAAAACTGCCATGTACCAATTTTGTGTGTGCATATTTTCTCCCCCTTGTAAAAGTAAAAAATAAAATAAAAGGAGGATTTGGGATTCAATCACAGGTCTCCGGTGGGTGTCTTTGCTTGGTTAGGAGCGTTCGTGCAACTTTTATGTCCTGCTTACGAGTTTCAAATCTGATGTGGCAGGGCTTCTTGTGTTAAGATCCGTGCATGTGATCAGGTGTCCTCAGGTGGCATGGTAGAATGTTCGCTGGATTTGGATTTGTTACAAATCAGACGTTCCCGATATTATTTTCAAAAAAGAGAGGATAACCTTGGCTTTTGTGAGTCATTATACAAAGGTGGATTGTGTAGCCTCAACACGGTTTTATAGTACGATTACTTCATATTTATTATTTTCGTATGGTTATTTAGGTGCCTTGTATAAGCTGAACATACATAGTTTAGCAAATCAAACAGTGTTATTAGGTTGACATTGTATTAGCATAAGCAATTGAGCTGTCTATTGTTTCCATCCGAGTCCACCAAACAGTACGAATTCTTTGCAAAAGTAGTCCAACTTTGAAAAGCAAATCAGTCGTGCTCGACGTAGCTGAGCAGATCAAAAGTTAGCACCACCCATGTCGCCCTAATCGTATATCAAGCAGCACGAATCGCAAAGTTGTGGCCTCCAGATCTTTCTGGAAGGCTCGATAGCCCAACCGATCTGTCCAGAACCTTCTAAACCCGTTTCCCCATCCCCTCCCCATTTCCCGCTCTTCCTTTACAAAACCACCTCCATTTCGCACCCCGTCTCGCTCAGCCACAAGAATCCAAAATCACAGAAGAAGAGAGAGAGAGGGAAAGAAGAGAGAGAGAGAGAGACCATGGTCTCCGCCGTCGTTTGCAAGGGCGAGGGTGCCGCGCCGGCCAGCCTCCTCAAGTCCGGTGCTCCCGTGGCCTTCCGCTCGGTCGACTCCCCCGCCGTCACCGCCGCCCGCCGCCCGTACAACACCAAGGCCAAGGAGGTCAGCCGCTACGACGACGACGACGACGACTACAGCGCCCGCGACCTCGTCACCCCCAGCTTCTTCTCGCAGGGTATGCTTCCGTTCCCTACCCGTGGCGCGCCGTTTCTTTGCCTTCGTGCTGAAGTCTCAACACCGTGAGTCAAATCAGCCCTGTGATCTGCTTTTGGTGTCCTTGGTGTTGATTTTGCAGACGTGCTCGACTCGCTCGGCGCGCCGACCAGCATGGCCCGTCTGCTGTCTTTGATGGAGGACGTCGCATCTCAGACCGGCGGCCTCTCCTCCACTGCTGGTGCTGGGGCGTCGCAGCTCAGACGCTGGGTGGCCAAGGAGGACGACGACGCGGTGTACCTCAAGGTGCCGATGCCAGGGCTGACCAAGGACCACGTCAGTGGCGGAGCCAGGATTGAAGAAAGCCCCGGGCCTAAAAACAATTTGGCCGCAAGGGGAAATCTTAATGTCGATAAGGCATTTTAACTACCTCAAAAAATACCCCATACAAAATATGGTTCAATTGCACAATTTTTTTAGAATATAAACTCAATGCTTAACGATACAACAAAATAGATAAAAATATGACAAAAACTATAAAGAATAGTATGTGATAAAAAAGAGTACCAAATCAATGGTTTACTTCATCAATGCCTCATATAATCTCATCAACGGTGGAAGAAGAGCCAACACCTTCAAGACATCAAAATCAATTTTTCATAAGAGGGGGTATAAACATCAAGTGATACAAATATAAAACCTTATCACTTCGATGAGGTAAATGCACTTTGCGAGACCTATATGATTGAAAGTGATATACAATATGTATTGAAATTGGCAATTACATCAATTTGAGTTCAGTAATACCCTAGATATATGACTGGATACACACACACACATTATTTCAATTAAAGTTCAGTTCAAAGCAAATTATACATTAATACAAGTAGAACATGGTATAAATGGA
>NC_041392.1:139746136-139773205 GCF_002162155.2 Triticum dicoccoides
GGAGGCGACAGCACGGCGAACGGCGGCCTGAGCGCTGGGAGATGGATCTTGTCCTGCGTGCGTGCGGACTCGGCGGCGGCGTTTCGTCTGCGCTCGATCGTGGGGTTGTGTTGCCTCATGCGTGCGTGTGTTCTGGTAAGGCAGCCCATCAATGTTTGGGCCTTCGTCTTTCCACCGAGCTGCACCTCGGGCCTGGAAAAAAAATCTATATAATTATAGCCTGTGAAACTTTTCACGCCCCGGGCCTGGGCCCTGGGTGCCCGGGGCCCAGCTCCGCCCCTGGACCACGTGAAGGCGCGCGCGGACAAGAACATCCTGGTCATCGAGGGCGAGGGCGAGAAGCAGCCCTGGGACGGCGACGACGACTCCGCGATGCCGAGGTACAACCGCCGCATCGAGGTGCCTGCTGCTGACGCGTACAAGATGGACAAGATCAAGGCCGAGATGAAGAATGGCGTGCTCTGGGTCACCCTGCTCAAGGTCAAGGAGGAGGAGCGCACGGACGTCTTCCACGTCAAGGTCGAGTAGTCCCAGTGGTTGTGCTCATGGAAGACGCCTTGTTGATGTGGTCATGTTTGGTGTCTTTCTTCCTTGTTTTGCTTCGTTGATCGTCTTGCATCGAGTAGGTGAAGTTGGCCACGAACTCTGTTAGTTTCCTCTAGTTGGGCATATGATGAACTTGCTTTGGTGGTGAAACTGGTCATGAAATTGGTCATGAAATTCTGTTGATTTCCTCAAATTTGGCATATGATGAACTCATTTGGTGCTGAAATTGGTCATGAAGCCATGTTGATCTCCTTAAGTTTGGCGTGCTGGACTAATTTGGTGGTGAAATTGGTCATGAACTTTGTTGATTGTCTCGAGTTTGGCCTGATGAACTACTCTGATTGTCTTAAGCCTTTCTATCTTATCTCGTCCTTGATCTGTATTGCTTTAAGCTTTCTGTAAAAAGCTGGGCATTCATGCCTACTCTCTGAAAAAATGACTGATTCATCTCCTAGAGTTTGACTGATTCATCACATTATCCTTGAGTTAAACTTCTTGTAAGAACTGTAACTGTTCCACTTTGTAGTTGTCACATGAGATAGGCGTTTGTTTGTTTATGTCCAATGTCCTGCTTATTTGATTTTCTCAAGTTTAATGTGATGAACTGATTTGGTGGTTCCTGAATGTTTTCTGTTTGTCCTCTGTGTTACCTCTTGTAAGAACAGTAACCGTTTGTCCTCTGTAGTTGTAGCGTTATCGTGCGAACAGCCATGCGAGATGGGCATTTGCTTGTTTATCTAATGCTTTGTGATTTTACTTTATTTTTTGTTTTATGCCTTTTGATTTTGTTGGTTACAAATTGAACAGAATTGCAGTATACAGGATGAAAAGGCAACCACGCAATTCACACAAACAAAACTTTTGTTTCATCCGGCCCACAAGGAGGTGCAACGACAACACGAAGCGAGTCCCATAGAGCGTCACCCTGCGGTAGCTTGCCTCCGCGATGAGTCCAGGCGTGGAGGAGAGCTCATGACTCCATCAACAAGAAGAGAAGGGAGAGGTGTGTGTTCACTGGTCTACCTTCGTTGTCGCCGCATCCACGAACGGAAAGAGGATTTGACTGGCACCTCGAGTTACCTCAACATCCTAACCTAAAACAACGACAATAATATGCTTCATGGCCAATCATGGCTGAAATGCGAGCATGGCCTTCTCTCAGAATTCATGAAGGATATTAACTCGAAAATAAACATAATATAATGGATCGATTAAAGGAAGTTAATTCTTATCATAAGGTATTCATCCATATTCCCAAGAATAAGTACAACTACTCAAACATAATGGCAGAAAATATAGAGAGGGTCAAGTTACAAGCCGGCATCGAACCGGGGAAGGGAGAAGGCATGACGGCGCTGGTGGATATCATGGTGACAAAGGCGGCGTCGGTGGAGATAGTGGAGATGGAGGCGGCGCGGTGGAGATGACACTGGCCCGAAGGCCGGTGCGTGTGATGGCGGAGGCTCCCCTTCTTACTTCTTGTCTTCACCCTTCTTATTTTATGGAGCTGGTTTTGGAGCAGCTAGCAATGGAGGAGCTGGTTTTGGAGCAGCTAGCAATGGAGATGTTGTGATCTAATCTTGGGTGAATGATGGCTTGATGCCGGTGTCTAGGAATGAGGGCCTGATTTTGCTCCTCCATAGATGCGATGTCCTCCTTCATCCAAGGGCTATAGGGGAGCCAAATCTTCTCTCAAAACGGCCCTTGTTCGACAAGGGTCGTGCAGGAAAAAATGAGGACGAAATCGGAGCAAAATCAGGAAAGTTATGGCTCAAGCCAAAATATCGAGTTGTCGGAGTCAGGTATGACCTGGCGCGGTCGTACCATGCTTCATCGATCGCTCTAGACACTTTGGTAAAATGGCCGCCATTTCTTCATACAAAATTGAATTTTGATGCTCTTGGGCTCGCTGGATTCGTATGAATGACACCAATGCGTATGTGGTATGAATGACACTTCCAAGTGCCTAAGTAGGAGAGAGAAAGCGGGCACATTGTGGAGGCGACGAGCTTGTGTGCTAGCTGAGTAGGCGGAAGAAGATCAAGAAGAAGGGATTGATTGTTTATATTTTCCTAGGTTTGTCCCACTTGGAAAGAATGTATGCCAAGCATGTTCAAAGCCCTTTGACCTCACAAAAACTGAGTAGTGTTTTAATAGAAGTGGGGCAAAACTTAGGGGTACAGTATTCCCATTCGTTGTAAAGGCCTTGACAATACAGCTATCATAGAGTTTATGGGTACGATGGCGCTCTCGCTTCACTGCAAGTACCTCGGCACGCCTCAATCACTTCGCAGGCAACACAAGATCGACGTGCAACCGCTCATCGAAAAAATTGCCAACCGCCTGCTGGGCTAGAAATTTTAAGCCGCGCTCCATCGCATTTTCTCTAGACCTGCTGCATTCGATGCTATCCGCGCTCCCCATCTTCAGCATGTCTTGCATCCCGTTATCTACATGGGTCCTTAATTAGTTCGATCTTCAACGGGCTTGGCTATGGACCAACAACGATCAATGCTTGGGAAGGGCATTGCAAGCTTGCCCGGACTTGGTCTGTCGCCCACGTCGTTGTGGCGGGTTTGGCATCCAAAATCTGGAATGTTTCAGCTAGGCTACAGCTTAGACGGCTTTGGCTTGTGAAGACGACAGTCAACTTACCCTGGGACGGCCACATCGATTTTTGGAATGATACACCGCAGCTCATGTTGAAGAAGACCCGTCCGGAAGCGCGGTACGCAAGCAATTTTGCGGATGCTTTTCAGGAACCGAAACCCCACGCGCCTGGGAGGGACCCTGTCTGGACGCGCAACGGCTATGGGCTGCCCTAGGTCGGTTCGCCCGCCCCTAAAGTCTCGAGGATCGCTTTCCTTCAACGAAGAACGAACGAAGAACAACAGACAAAGAATAAGGGAGAGGTTTAAAACTAGGATAAAAAGTAAATTGATTGTTTGATTATGTCTTTTCAATCGGCCGTCACCCCTTAGGTATATAAGAGGAGGCTGGACTTCCCGTGCAATGAAAATGTTTGGATTCATGTCCAAAATCCTAGTCAAATTTGGATTGGTTTTGTCCGAACTTTCCAAAATTGTTCAGTTTAAACTGGCTGCACCTTGCGGGTAATTTTTGAGGTGGTAAACGATCTTGGATGAAAACGAGCCTAAAAGCAATCTTGACCGTTTCGACGAGACGAATAACTTTCATGTTGAATGTTGTTTGATCAGAGGTCATCTTGAGGGTCAAATCGCTCGCGCAAAACGGGCTATTATTCGCGCTACCCATCAGACAGGGTGTCTGGTGGGGCGCCATTTTTTGCCTCCTGACAGGGTTATATTCCTATGGCTCTGACTTTTGCATACGAATTAAGATTGAGACGATTTTTATATCAAAATCAACCGTTTCGACGAGACACATATTTCATATTGAAACATTTTCCATTTGAGGCCGTCTTAGGGGCGTAATGTAACACCCCGAGAAGCATGCTTCAGTAACTCCACGCTAATGATGCCGAGTCACCCTACTTACTAAGCTAATTGCCCATTGATTGAAAATGAATTCAAAATCAAAATTAAATTGCAAGTCAAATTTATACTTTTTTAAAAATGCAAATAAAATAGTTAGTGTTTTAGAAAATAATCCCTAAGTATTTATCATGTAGAAACCAACCTCTTTTGACTTCCCATTTCCCCCCTAGAAAATCAAACAATGGACCAACAACGCTTAAGTGGTCCATTTAAATTCAAACTGAAATTAGGCCTTTCGAAAATAATCTAAAACCCTGTGAATAGTTCCACAATATTACAAAGTATTTATAAGACAAATTTCTTATAGAACAAATTTTATTTGGATCTAAAACAAATCAAAACAGAAAGTTTAAAAGAAAAAAAATGAAGAAATGCTAGACACTTACGCCTACTACTACAAGAGGAGGCCCAACCCACCTCCACGTCTCCTGCTACCTCTCGCTACAGTGGGAGCAGGGGGATCGGGCGGCCATCCACGCCTCCCTGGCCGCCGTGTCGAGCATCCAGCACCTCCACGAGGAGGATAAGGTCACCCCCGACCCAGTAGACGAATATCCTAGCCCCAAATCCCTCAGCCTCTCTCTCTTTCGATTTGGAAGTTCGTCCGAGAGCTACTCGTCATGGATGTTGTTGTCGTTGCGGCCACCGACTTCCCCGGCGCCTGAAAAGTTGTCCAGGAGTTGCGCCATGGACGTCTCCTTCGGCTACTTCTACCGGTTCGAGCGGGGAAGCACTGCATCCCCGGGATCGACGCGTCTTCCTGGCCTACAGGCGTCGCTGCCCCGCGCCCGATCTACCTCACCGGAGCTCCTCCGCCCTGCCGGACGCGCCCTCCGTCTCCCTTTGTGAGTGCCACCTCGATTCCCCTCTTCCCCCTTCCGTCTTCCCGCCGTAGTCCGACGTCCGCAGCCGCCCATCTCCGGCCAGTGGCCGCAATCACCGCGGACACCCAGCCCCGCGCCACTGCCCGCCAGTGCATCACGCATCCCTGACTAGCACCGCCGCTGCCATTTTGCTCCTCTGCTGCTCGTTACTGCTCCGGCTCTATACCGGGCACTTCTGCTGCTGCCCTTGCGTTGCTGTTGCTCTACTAGTGCCGCTAGTTGCTGCCGATGCTGCTACTTGCTGACATCGCTGCTCGCTGTTACTGCTCTCTACTGCTGCTGCTTTGCTCGCTGATGCCGCTGCTTAGCCTCAACGTTGCGGCTGCGCTTCTATACTGCTGCTTTGTGGCTGGCCATGGCCGAGTGTGTTGGAGTTAATTGCACAGAAGTACCACAATTGAGGCATTGCATACAGATTGGTACCAAGTTTGGTAATTTTTACATGTCAGTACCAAGTCTGGGGCCAGCTGTTGCAAAAAGGTCTAAACCACGGGTAAACACGTATTGACGGTGTATTTGTCCAGCAGGGCCCGCCCGTCAGATGCTGAAGTGGCATGTTTTTTGTAGAAAACTCCCTTGCTTCGTAGGTAATCACATAAATGCGCGGTTATTTTAGTGAAAAAAAGATACCATGACAGGTTTTTTTCTGTTCGTAATTTCCACCACTCAATCAGACTCGTTAGAAAATTTGAGTCGGTTTGAACAAATAAATAAAGCAAACAAAAGTTGAACGCCGGAAAGAATCGAACCGCAGGTTGCTGCCGATGCTGCTACTTGCTGACATCGCTGCTCGCTGTTACTGCTCTCTACTGCTGCTGCTTTGCTCGCTGATGCCGCTGCTTAGCCTCAACGTTGCTGCTGCGCTTCTATACTGCTGCTTGTGGCTGGCCATGGCCGAGTGTGTTGGAGTTAATTGCACAGAAGTACCACAATTGGGGCATTACATATAGATTGATACCAAGTTTGGTAATTTTTACATGTCAGTATCAAGTCTGGGGCCAGCTGTTGCAAAAAGGTCTAAACCGCGGGTAAACACGTATTGACGGTGTATTTGTCCAGCAGGGCCCGCCCGTCAGATGCTGAAGTGGCATGTTTTTTTGTAGAAAACTCACATAAATGCGCGGTTATTTTAGTGACAAAAAGATACTATGAGAGGTTTTTTTTCTGTTTGTAATTTTCAACACTCAATCGGACTCGTTAGAAAATTTAAGTCGGTTTGAACAAATAAATAAAGCTCTATACTGCTGCTTGTGGTTGGCCATGGCCGAGTGTGTTGGAGTTAATTGCACAGAAGTACCACAATTGAGGCATTACATACAGATTGGTACCAAATTTGGTAATTTTTACATGTCAGTACCAAGTCTGGAGCCAGCTGTTGCAAAAAGGTCTAAACCGCGGGTAAACACGTATTGACGGTGTATTTGTCCAGCAGGGCCCGCCCATCAGATGCTGAAGTGGCATGTTTTTTGTAGAAAACTCCCTTGCTTCGTAGGTAATCACATAAATGCGCGGTTATTTTAATGAAAAAAAGATACCATGAGACGTTTTTTTTCTGTTCGTAATTTCCACCACTCAGTCGGACTAGAAAATTTGAGTCAGTTTGAACAAAAAAATAAAACTCTATACTGCTGCTTGTGGCTGGCCATGGCCGAGTGTGTTGGAGTTAATTGCACAGAAGTCCCACAATTGGGGCATTACATATAGATTGATACCAAGTTTGGTAATTTTTACATGTCAGTACCAAGTCTGGGACCAGCTGTTGCAAAAAGGTCTAAACCGCGCGTAAACACGTATTGACAGTGTATTTGTCCAGCAGGGCCCGCCCGTCAGATGCTGAAGTGGCATGTTTTTTGTAAAAAACTCCCTTGCTTCGTAGGTAATCACATAAATGCGCGGTTATTTTAGTGAAAAAAGATACTATGAGAGGTTTTTTTTTCTGTTCGTAATTTCCATCACTCAATCGGACTCGTTAGAAAATTTGAGTCGGTTTGAACAAATAAATAAAATTCTATACTGTTGCTTGTGGCTGGCCATGGCCAAGTGTATTGGAGTTAATTGCACAGAAGTACCACAATTGCGGCATTACATACAGATTGATATCAAGTTTGGTAATTTTTACAACAAATAAATAAAACTCTATACTGTTGCTTGTGGCTGGCCATGGCCGAGTGTATTGGAGTTAATTGCACAGAAGTATCACAATTGCGGCATACAGATTGGTATCAAGTTTGGTAATTTTTACATGTCAGTACCAAGTCTGGAGCCTAATTTCCACCACTCAATCGAACTCGTTAGAAAATTTGAGTCACCCCTCAAAAAAAAAAAATTTGAGTCGGTTTGAACAAATAAATAAAGCAAACAAAAGTTGAATGCCGGAAAGAATCGAACCCGCGATCTGTTGTGCAGCATCGCTACGCACTAGCCACCTGACCAAGGCATCGCTTACGGCTTTAAGCAGGCGCGGGGCTTATTATACTTTCATAGAAACGCTGGGCCGGGCGGTTGGCCCAACGAGGCTGTGCGCTGAGTTGCTGTGTTTTTAATCATGATATATATATATATATATATATATTGCGATTACATATTAGCATTATTAAGTTTTTTTAGAAACGCATTATTTAGTGTTAAGCACCAGACAAGAACATAGGCACGGCCCATATTAGAATTATATTAATCCTTTTTTTGCGGGATAGAATTATATTATTCAAATACACAACTATTAAAAAACATATATGCCCAACACACAGTTTTTTGTTTAAGTTACTCGTATATTGATTGTATTTTTTAAATGCACTGTTACTTAAAAAGTTGACAACATGTATTTAAAATAAATGTGTAATCATAATAAATTTTTGAAATGCATTAAAACTGGTTAACTTTTATTAAAAAATCGACGTGTCTCTTGAAATGCAAGAATGATCTGCAGTGTCCCTTTTTTTTGAAACGGAGTAGCAGTGTCTCTTGAAATGCAAGAATATTACCAAAAGTTTATTACATTAAATAAATGTTCACCGTTTGTAAAGAAAACTTCATCGTGCATTGAAAAGTGTTCACTATAAGCAGAAAAACTGCTCAGCGTACATTAACAAATGTTCGTGCATATTTGAAAACCTGTTCATCACATACTGAAACCCATCATAAAAAATGTTCAGTAAATATGTTAAAACATGCAGTAGAAAAACCAACTTAGTGAATGAAAAAATAAGAAAGAAAAACCTAAAAATAAGCCAAAACCAGGAACAAAAGTAAAGCATAATTAATAAGTAAGAGAGATGAAAATGAAAAGAAATCTGGGCAACGAACGAGCCCCAACAGGCGTGGCAGGTAAGTGCGAAACGAGAAAAACAATGCAGACCTCGGTGGGCCGGGCCAGCGCGTGGGAGATAGTATAAAATGGACCTCGCCTGCTCTATGACACAAGTGCTGCTGTGGCGGGGTGCCTATCGCCAGGTGCGGCTGAAAAGCAGGTCGCCGGATCAATCCTGCGCGGGCTTCGATTTTCTGTCCTTTTATTTATTTGTTCTAGCTGACGCAAATTTTCAAACAAGTCCGATTCGATTGTGAAAATTTCGAACGAAAAAAAAAACATCTCATAACAACCTTTTTCCTGCAAAATAATTGGGCATTTATGTGATTACTAATGAAACAAGGGAGTTTTCTGCAATTGTTCTAGCTGACGCAGATTTTCAAACAAGTCTGATTCGGTTGTGAAAATTACGAACGAAAAAAAACATCTCATAACAACATTTTTTCCGCAAAATAATTGGGCATTTATGTGATTACTTATGAAACAAGGGAGTTTTCTGCAAAAGACATACCACTTCGGCACCTGACGGGCTGGCCCTGCTGGTCAGGTACACCGTCAATACGTGTTTACCCGTGGTTTAGACCTCTTTGCAATGGCTGGCCTCAGACTTGGCTGACATGTAAAAATTACCAAACTTAGTATCAATCTACATGTAATGTCCCAATTATGGTACTTCTGTGTAATTAACTCAGTGTGTTGCATGGTGTGTGTACGTGTGTGATTTTGTGTGTGTGGCCGGCCCTGTGCCAATTAGCTTAGGAGCTAATTAGTAGTTAGGTTAATTACGAACGGAAAAAAACATCTCATAACAACCTTTTTTCTGCAAAATAATTGGGCATTTATGTGATTACTTATGAAACAAGGGAGTTTTCTGCAAAAAACATGCCACTTCGGCACCTCACGGGCTGGCCCTGCTGGTCAGATACACCATCAATACGTGTTTACCCGCGGTTTAGACCTTTTTGCAACGGCTAGCCCCAGACTTGGTACTGACATGTAAAAATTACCAAACTTGGTACCAATCTGCATTTATGCCCCAATTATGGTACTTCTGTGCAATTAACTCAGTGTGTTGCGTGGTGTGTGTACGTGTGTGATTCTGTGTGTGTGGCCGGCCCTGTGCCAATTAGCTTAGGAGCTAATTAGTAGTTAGGTTAATTAGTGTCTACCCTATGACATGTGGGTTCCCTGGTGATTAAACTAAATAAACAAAATCAATTCAACTACAGTCAATGACATCTGGGCCCCGCTGAACAGTACCCACTATTGACTAGTGATATGTCTCCAACGTATCTATAATTTTTGATTGTTCCATGCTATTATATTATCAATCTTGGATGTTTTATATGCATTTATATGCTATTTTATATGATTTTTGGGGACTAACCTATTAACCCAGAGGCCAGTGCCAGTTTCTATTTTTGGGCCTATTTTAGGGTTTCAAAGAAAAGGAAAATCAAACGGAGTCCAATTGACCTGAAACTTCACGAAACTTATTTTTGGATCAGAAGAAGCCCAGAAGACTTGGAGTGCATGTCAGGGGATCTACGAGGAGGCCACGAGGCAGGGGGCGCGCCCTCCACCCTCGTGGGCCGCTCGTGGCCCCCCTGACATACTTCTTCCGGCTATATATCTCCATATACCCTAAAAACATCAGGGAGCACAATAGATCAGGAGTTCCATCGCCAGAAGCCTCCGTAACCACCGAAAGCCAATCTAGACCCGTTTTGACACCCTGCCGGAGGGGGAATCCCTCTCCGGTGACCATCTTCATCATCCCGGTGCTCTCCATGACGAGGAGGGAGTAGTTCTCCCTCGGGGCTGAGGGTATGTACCAGTAGCTATGTGTTTGATCTCTCTCTCTCTCTCTCTCTCTCTCTCTCTCTCGTGTTCTTGAGGTGATACGATCTTGATGTATCGCGAGCTTTGCTATTATATTTGGATCCTATGATGTTTCTTCTCCCCTCTACTCTCTTGTAATGGATTGAGTTTTCCCTTTGAAGTTATCTTATCGGATTGAGTCCTTAAAGATTTGAGAACACTTGATGTATGTCTTGCCGTGCGTATCTGTGGTGACAATGGGATATCACGTGATTCACTTGATGTATGTTTTGGTGATCAACTTGCGGGTTCCGCCCATGAACCTATGCATAGGGGTTGGCACACGTTTTCGTCGTGATTCTCTGGTAGACACTTTGGGGCACTCTTTGAGGTTCTGTGTGTTGGTTGAATAGATGAATCTGAGATTGTGTGATGCACATCGTATAATCATACCCACGGATACTTGACGTGACATTAGAGTATCTAGGTGACATTAGGGTTTTAGTTGATTTGTGTCTTAAGGTGTTATTCTAGTATGAACTCTAGGGATGTTTGTGACACATATAGGAATAGCCCAATGGATTGATTGGAAAGAATAACTTTGAGGTGGTTTCGTACCCTAACATAATCTCTTCGTTCGTTCTCCGCTATTACTCTGTTATCCTCTGTGACATAATCTCTTCGTTTGGCTGGCGGGCTAGTTATCCTCTGTGACATAATCTCGCAGGTCTGGCGTATCTGTGTTTGGCTGGAATAACTTTGAGGTGGTTTCGTACCCTAACATAATCTCTTCGTTCGTTCTCCGTTATCCTCTGTGGCCGCGACAGAGAGGCATTCCAGCCAAAAAACTAGCCCGCACCCCGACGCCATTCAAAGAAAAAGGCATGGGGAAATACGCCAGACCTGCGAGATGTATTGGAGGACAAAGCAAAACATGCAAGATCGATCTACGGATCACGAGGGCGCGCCACTATGCGAGACGATAATCGTCACGCCGGATACAGTAAAAGTAAGTCCGGTCGGGCCGAACACAGCGGACAAGACTCATTTGAGCTGCGTCGCGATATAGCCCACTACAGAGGTGCCGCACACCCCCTATGCTTCACAGACGAAGTAATGGATCATCAAATCCCAGAGGGTTTCAAACCCGTAAATATTGAATCATACAATGGCACAACAGATCCTGCGGTATGGATCGAGGATTTCCTCCTGCACATCCACATGGCCAGCGGTGATGACCTACACGCCATCAAATACCTCCCACTCAAACTCAAAGGACCAGCTCGGCATTGGCTCAACAGCTTGCCAACAGAGTCCATTGGCTGTTGGTAAGATCTGGAAGCCGCATTCCTCGACAACTTTCAGGGCACTTATGTGCGACCACCAGATGCCGATGACTTGAGCCACATAATTCAGCAGCCAGAGGAATTGGCCAGGCAATTCTGGACATAGTTCCTAACAAAGAAAAATTGAATCGTGGACTGTCTGGATGTAGAGGCCCTAGTAGCTTTCAAGCACAACATCCGCGACGAATGGCTCGCCCGACACCTTGGCCAGGAAAAGCCGAAATCTATGGCAGCCCTCACGACACTCATGACCCGCTTCTGTGCGGGAGAGGATAGCTGGTTGGCTCGCAGCAATAACATATCAAAGAACCATGGTACTCCGGATACCAAGGACGGCAACGGCAGGTCACGTCGCAACAAACATAAGCGCCGCATTAACAGCAACAATACCGAGGATACGACAGTCAATGCCGGATTCAAAGGATCTAAACCGGTCAGCGGAAAAAGCCATTTAAAAGAAGCACTCCGGGCCCGTCTAGTTTGGACTGTATACTCGATCGCTCGTGTCAAATACACGGCACCCCCGACAAGCCAGCCAACCACACCAACAGGGATTGTTGGGTGTTCAAGCATGCCGGCAAGTTAAATGCCGAAAACAAAGATAAGGGCTCACATAGCAATGATGAGGTGGAGCCCCGGCAGCCAAACACCGGAGGACAGAAGAGGTTCCCCCACAAGTGCGGATGGTGAACATGTTATACGCAACCCACATCCCCAACAGGGAGCGGAAGCATGCACTCAGGGACGTATATGCGTTGGAGCCAGTCGCCCCAAAGTTCAACCCATGGTCTTCCTGCTCGATCACCTTCGATCGGAGGGACCACCCCACTAATATCCGTCATGGCCGATTCGCCGCATTGGTCTTAGACCCAATCATTGACGGATTTCACCTCACTCGAGTCCTTATGGATGGCGGCAGCAGCCTGAACCTACTTTATCAGGACACAATGCGCAAAATGGGTATGGACCCCTCAAGGATCAAACCCACTAAAACGACCTTTAAAGGCGTCATACCAGGTGTAGAGGCCCATTGCACAGGCTCAGTAACACTGGAAGTGGTCTTTGGATCTCCGGATAACTTCCGAAGTGAAGAGTTAATCTTTGACATAGTGCCGCTCCGCAGTGGCTATCATGCACTGCTCAGGCGAACCGCATTTGCGAGATTCAATGTGGTACCACATTATGCATATCTCAAGCTCAAGATTCTAGGACCTCGGGGGGTCATAACAGTCAATGGAAACACAGAGCGCTCTCTCCGCACGGAGGAGCACACCGCGGCCCTCGTAGCAGAAGCGCAAAGCAGCCTCTCAAGGCAATCCACTAGTTCGGCGATTAAGGACCCGGACATCTTCAAGCGCGCCTGGAGTAATCAACAACTGGACCGCCTGGCACGTTCCGAGCTCGCATAGCAATATGGCCCCCACCTCGGTCCCAGCCAAACGGCGAAATCTGTGCCACGCGTACATAATTACGCATTAAAAATACCATGGGCACAGGTGGGGAGGGGGCACAACTACGGCACGCCCCAAGACGCGCCTTAAACCGCACTAGGGGCTTCCCGCTTTGTTATTTTTCTCTTTCAGGACTTTAATCTCTGAAACCCTGTCCGGCAGCATGATTGCCGAACACATGATGCAGCAACCAAGGAGGCAGAGAGCTACGTCACACCACGGAACTCCCAGGTGGATTACGATAACGAGTGAAATATTTGCTTTAATACTATTCCTCAGCTTGACCTTGGAAGGGACATGTCAAACAATCCTACTTTTTGCTTATCGCACTACTTGTATCATTCTGCTTTAATGCACCTTTTTGAATAAACAACGCATAGCATTAAGACTATTATTGCATTGTTCCTTTATATATATATATGTTCATTCATGACATCTAGCACCCGTACACTCTGGTACGGCCAATACGCTAGGGGCTTAAGCATACCCCATAATACGGCGTGAGAAGTCCGAACACTTTCGACAGTGCGGCACCCCGAACTTATAGCATTATATGCATCAGCTCCGAATCATGTCTTGGGTCAACAGTTGGGTTTGCCCGGCTCCCATGTTTTGGTACCTTACGTTCCGCTATATCAGCTAAAGTAGCACTGGGAGAACTACTGCGATTGTGCCCTGGTTCTGCTGGGTTAAGCACCTCAGTAGAGAAAGCTAAAACTGACTGTCATGATAAGGCGAGAGACTGGTCGCTGTTCGAGAGGTTTCAAGTCCCTAAAGACTTATGCCGCTTAGAGCAAGGAGTCGGCCCTATCCGGCTTAAGGCGTGTATTGCGCCCCGAATTCGGCCTTCCAAATACTAGGGGCTTCGCCGAAATTTAAAATTACGGAATTCTATGGCTAAGTGAGAGTGATAACGCATTATAGTCTGATTGCCTTGTTTGTTGTGCTGAGCACCTCCCTCGAAGGACCCAAAAATGGGAACAAGAGTGCTCAGATTTATCCCGAACACCCCAGCACTCGTGGCGTGGGGGCAGAAGCCGACGACTAGCCATCCCTCAGATTTGATAAACAGCCGAACAGAAGGTAATATTTTAAATTCAGACAAGCGTTGCATAGCGCATATGAACAAGTTTTCATAATACAGGATTACACGAGCAAGTTTATTCAAATATTACATCTTTCGCACACTCGTCCGCTACAAGATGGGCACCCTTCAGGACACCCTCATAGTACATCTCGGGGTGGCGATGCTCCTTGCCCTGCAGCGGCCCCTCCTTCACCAGCTTCACGATGTCCATCTTAGCCCAGTGCACCTTCGCACGGGCGAAAGCCCGACGTGCACCTTCGATGCAGATGGACCGCTTGATGACTTCCAGCCATGGGCAGGCATCCACAAGCCGCCTCACCAGGCCGAAGTAGCTATTGGGAAGGGCGTCGCCAGGCCACATCCGGACTATAAAGCCCTTCATGTCCTGTTCGGCCGCCTTGTGTAGCTCGACCAGTTGCTTCAGCTGGTCGCTCAGAGGCATCGGGAGACCAGAACAGCTTCTCCGTTGAGCTTCCCTCCTCGGCCTGGTAAAACCGTGCGGCATCCGACACGCTGCGGGGCAAATCTGCGAATGCTCCTGGAGAGCTCCGGATTCGGGTAAGTAACAAGTAATTTACTTTCACATGCTTGCTTTGCATATATAATGCCTTACCCGCCGCTATCTTCTTCATCGCATCAATCTCCTGGAGAGCCTTTTGGGCTTCAGCCTTGGCACTCTTTGCACTCTCAAGGGCCGCGGTAAGCTCGGACTCTCGCGTCTTCAAGTCAAGCTCCAACGACTCGTGCTTCGTCACGAGAGCGTGGAGCTCTGGCTGCGCCTCGCCCACCCGTGCCTCTTGTTTTTCCCGCTCGGTGCGCTCCTTGGCCGCTTTGTTTTCGACCTCGGATAGCGCTTGCTTCAGGGTCGCCACCTCGGTCGTGGCCCCTGGCAAATTTACGATGATCCTGTCATTTTGCAATCGCATTCTTTTTATATATATCCATAGACTAGGTACTACTTACTTTTGTTCTCCTCGAGCTGCCTCTTGGCAAGGCCAAGCTCTTTCTTGGACCCTTCGAGGTCCTGCTTCAGTACGGCGACCTCCGCAGTCAGTACGGCAGAGGGCAGCAGCGAAGCCTACATACGCATATAGACATACTTATATTAGACTCTTGCCGATATTAGTTGATCCTCTATTCGGCTTTTCTTTTTGAACACCAAACAGAGCATCAGGGGCTACTGTCTATGTGGTAATATTTTTCCTATATTTCAAATACTTACCTCAAAGCCTGTTAGAAGGCTGGCACAGGCTTCAGTCAGTCCGCTCTTGGTGGACTGAACCTTTTGGATCACCGCACTCATAATAGTGCGGTGCTCTTCGTCGATGGAAGCGCTGTGAAGCGCTCCCAGCAGATTTTCCGGTGCCTCTAGATGGACAGAGGTCACCGGCACAGGCGTCTTTCCCCTTTTGGAAGGAGGCCGCCTGCCTGAGTCCGGAACCATTGGAGGTTCCGGCGCGGTGTTTGGCTAAAGGACAAACTCGGAGGCCTTGGGAGCCTCCCTCCCTCTACTCCTGGAGTCCGGAAGGTCGCCTTGAGGCGCCTTCGGGATTGTCTCCCCTCGACCCGGTGCCTCTTGAGACAATACCTCGGCATTGTCCGTAGGGCAAGGGGAGGTGGCGGTCGGAAGTGGATCGCTATCCATATCTGACGAGTCCGAGGAGGCGCCCGACGAAGATACGTCGATACGGGCTTAGGGCGGTCTGCATAATCATATTCGGCGTTAGGGGAAGCAGTGCGACAAAGGTATGCTATGAGTTACTCTGGTATCCGAATACTTACGACTTCGCCAGGGGCTTGGCCCTAAGCAGCCACTCGTCTTCGCCTTCGGCGGCGGTGGTGGAGTAGTCCGGAAGGAGGGTCCTCCCCTTCTTGGACCCTTCGCCCCCCGGTCGGGGCGGCCTTCCTTTTCTTGTCTCCCCCGACTGAAGGGGGAGCATCTTCATCTTCCTCCTTGTCTTCGAGGGAGGAGTGCGTCGCGGAGTTATCGGACGATGAGTCCGATACCACCTGGCGCCGGGAACTCTTTCGGGTTCCCTTGGCCTTCTTGGTCTTCTCCGGCACCTTGTAAGGAGCCGGAGTCAGCATCTCCATCAGGAGAGCGTCCGCAGTGTCTTCGGGAAGAGGGGCCGAACAGTTAATCTGCCCTGACGTCTCCACCCAGTCCTGTCAAAGGCATGGAGCTCAGACCCCGCACATGGTTAAGCTAGGGGAAATAAATATCCTACCGGATGTATAGAACTCACTGAATGTGCTAGGCGCTTCGCGCTTAGCCCGCGGTCCTCAGTTAGAGGAGGGACCTTGGCGCCCTTAAACAGCACCCTCCAGACGTCCTTGTGCGTCATGTCGAAGAGCTCGCTTAGAGTCTAGTGCCGGGCCGGGTCGAACTCCCATAAGTTAAAATCCTGTTGTTGACACGGGAGGATCCAGCGGAAGAGCATGACCTGGACTATGTTGACAAGCTTGAGCTTCTTGCTTGCCATATTCCAGATACATTTCTGGAGTCCGTCCAGCTCCACCGATGAACCCCAGGACATGCCCTTCTCTTTCCAGGAGGTGAGCCGCATGGGGATTCCGGATCAAAACTCGGGGGTCACCACCTAGTTGGTGTCGCGCGGCTCGGTGATGTAGAACCATGCTGATTGTCACCCCTTTACGGTCTCCACGAAGGAGCCTTCAAGCCATATAACATTGGGCATCTTGCCCACCATGGCTCCGCCGCATTCTGCTTGTTGGCCTCCCACCACCTTCGGCTTGATATTGAAGGTCTTCAGCCACAGGCCGGAGTGGGGCCGGATGCGGAGGAAAGCCTCACACACGATGATGAACGCCGAAATGTTGAGGATGAAGTTCGGGGCTAGATCATGAAAGTCCAACCCGTAGTAGAACATAAGACCACGGACGAATGGATGGAGGGGAAACCCCAGTCCGCGGAGGAAGTGGTGGAGGAAAACTACCCTCTCATGAGGTTCCGGGGTAGGAACAATCCGCCCCGCAGCGGCCAGCCGATGCACGATATTCGCGGCTAAGTATCCGGCTCCGCGTAACTTTTTGATGTGGCCCTCCGTGACAGTGGAGGCCATCCACTTGCCTCCCACTCCGGACATGTTTGGAGAAGGTTGAGGAGAAGGATGTGGACTTGGGCGTTGGAGCTCGAGTGCGCAAGAATGGATGAGCAAGGAGGAAGAAGGCATGGGTAGAAAAAGGTTAAACCTTATCCCCTTATAAGGGCGGCCGAAACTATGCACCCCCACTAGCCTGGTAAAACTCGCTTATCCCCCAAGCGCCGTAATTGATGGCGCAGTTGGGTTACCCACGCCCGTATTGATGAGAATCCCGTAATAAGGGGGACACAATCTCTGCTTTGACAAGACGTGTCAAGAAACTGCCTCGCGTTATGTGCGGGGCTGGTTAAAGAAAAACGGTTCAAATAATCACCGAGCCATGGCATGATGTCATGTTGCCAAAACGTGTCAGCAAATTAGATTTGTGGAAATATTATTCTCTCTACGGTGGTATGTGGAACTTATTTTGTAGGGTCGGACACTATCCTGTTATTCAAACTCTTCTGTGGTGTATCCGGAGGAGGAACCTGCCTTGCAATGCCGAAGACAACACCGCGTGCCGGAGTCATCATCATTGAAGCCTGGTTCAGGCGCTACTGAGGGAGTCCTGGATTAGGGGGTCTCCGGACAGCCGAACTATATCCTTTGGCCGGACTGTTGGACTACGAAGATACAAGATTGAAGACTTCGTCTCGTGTCCGGATAGGACTCTACTTGGCGTGGAAGGCAAGCCAGGCAATACGGATATGTATATCTCCTCCTTTGTAACCGACCTTGTGTAACCCTATCCCCCTCTGGTGTCTATATAAATCGGAGGGTTTTAGTCCGTAGGAAAACATACAATCATACCATAGGCTAGCTTCTCGGGTTTAGCCTCTCTGATCTCATGGTAGATCAACTCTTGTAATACTCATATCATCAACAATAAATCAAGCAGGACGTAGGTGTTGGAAATATGCCCTAGAGGCAATAATAAAAGTATTATTATATTTCATTGTTCAACAGATAGTCATGCTATCACTGTATTATCCGGAAATCGTAATACACGTGTGAATACTTAGACCACACTATGTCCCTGGTAAGCCTCTAGTTGACCAGCTCATTGTGATCAACAGATAGTCATGGTTTCCTGACTATGGACATTGGATGTAGTTGATAACGGGATCACATCATTAGGAGAATGATGTGATGGACAAGACCCAATCCTAAGCATAGCATAAAAGATCGTGTAGTTCGTTTTGCTAGAGCTTTGCAAGTGTCAAGTATCTCTTCCTTCGACCATGAGATCGTGTAACTCCCGGATACCGTAAGAATGCCTTGGGTGTACCAAACGTCACAACGTAACTGGGTGACTATAAAGGTACATTACAGGTATCTCCGAAAGTAGCTGTTGGGTTGACACGGATCGAGACTGGGATTTGTCACTCCGTATGACGGAGAGGTATCTCTGGGCCCACTCGGTAATGCATCATCATATTGAGCTCAATGTGACCAAGGTGTTGGACACGGGATCATGCATTACGGTACGAGTAAAGTGACTTGCCGGTAACGAGACTGAACAAGGTATTGGGATACCGACGATCGAGTCTCGGGCAAGTAACGTACCGATTGACAAAGGGAATTGCATACAGGGTTTGATCGAATCCTCGACATAGTGGTTCATCCGATGACAACATCGAGGAGCATGTGGGAGCCATCATGGGTATCCAGATCCCACTGATGGTTATTGACTAAGAGAGTCTCGGTCATGTCTGCATGTCTCCCGAACCCGTAGGGTCTACACACTTAAGGTTCAGTTACGCTAGGGTTATAGGGATATGTATATGCAGTAACCCGAATGTTGTTCGGAGTCCCGGATGAGATCCCGGACGTCACGAGGAGTTCCGGAATGGTCCGGAGGTAAAGATTTATATATGGGAAGTCCTGTTTCGGGCATCGGGACAAGTTTCGGGGTTATCGGTATTGTACCGGGACCACCGGAAGGGTCCCGGGGGTCCACCGGGTGGGTCCACCTGTCCCGGGGGGCCACATGGGCTGTGTGGGGGTGTGCCTTGGCCTAATGGGCCAAGGGCACCAGCCCCACATAGGCCCATGCGCCTAGGGTTCAAGGGGGGCAAGAGTCCTAGGAGGGTAAGGCACCTCCTAGGTGCCTTGGGGGGGGAGGGAAAACCCCCTTGGCCGCCGCACCCCCTAGGAGATTTGATCTCCTAGGGCCGGCCACCCCCCTTGGCACCCCTATATATAGTGGGGGAGAGGAGGGACTTCATACCTGAACGCCCTGGCCTTTGGTTGCCTCCTTCTCCCTCCCCAACACCTCCTCCACCTCCATAGTGCTTAGCGAAGCTCTGCCGGAGTACTGCAGCTCCACCAACACCACGCCGTCGTGCTTCTGCTGGTGCCATCTCCCTCAACCTCTCCTCCCTTCCTTGCTGGATCAAGAATGAGGAGACGTGGCTGTTCCGTACGTGTGTTGAACGCGGAGGTGCCGTCCGTTCGGCGCAGGTCATCGGTGATTTGGATCACGTCGAGTACGACTACATCATCACCTTGCAAGCTTCCGCACGCGATCTACAAGTGGTATGTAGATGCAAACTCTCTCCCTAGACTCGTTGCTTAGATGAACTCATAGATGGATCTTGGTGAAACCGTAGGAAAATTTTTAATTTTCTGCAACGTTCCCCAACAGTGGCATCATGAGCTAGGTCTATGCGTAGTTCTCTTTGCACGAGTAGAACACAACTTTGTTGTGGGCGTGGATTTTGTCATCTTACTTGCCTCTACTAGTCTTTTCTTGCTCAACGGTATTGTGGGATGAAGCGGCCCGGACCAACCTTACACGTACACTTACGTGAGACCGGTTCCACCGACTGACATGCACAAGTTGCATAAGGTGGCTGGCGGGTGTCTGTCTCTCCCACCTTAGTTGGAGCGGAATCGATGAACAGGGCCCTTATGAAGGGTAAATAGAAGTTGAAAAAATCACGTTGTGGTGATTCGTAGGTAAGAAAACGTTCTTGCTAGAACCCAATTGCAGCCACGTAAAAGATGCAACAACAATTAGAGGACGTCTAACTTGTTTTTGCAGCGATTGATCATGTGATGTGACATGGCCAGAAGTTGTGATGAATGATGAATTGTGATGTATGAGATCATGTTCTTTGTAATAGGATTCACGACTTGCATGTCGATGAGTATGACAACCGGCAGGAGCCATAGGAGTTGTCATTATTTTTTGTATGACCTGCGTGTCATTGAATAACGCCATGTAAACTACTTTACTTTATTGCTAAACGTTAGTCATAGAAGTAGAAGTAGTCGTTGGCGTGACAACTTCATGAAGACACGATGATGGAGATCATGATGATGGAGATCATGGTGTCAAGCCGGTGACAAGATGATCATGGAGCCCCGAAGATGAAGATCAATGGAGCTATATGATATTGGCCATATCATGTCACAACTATATAATTGCATGTGATGTTTATTATGTTTATGCATCTTGTTTACTTAGGACGACGGTAGTAAATAAGATGATCCCTTATAAAATTTCAAGAAGTGTTCTCCCCTAACTGTGCACCGTTGCTACAGTTCGTCGTTTCTAAACACCACGTGATGATCGGGTGTGATGGATTCTTACGTTCACATACAACGGGTGTAAGACAGTTTTACACAGCGAAAACACTTAGGGTTAACTTGACGAGCCTAGCATGTGCAGACATGGCCTCGGAACACGGAGACCGAAAGGTCGAACACGAGTCGTATGGAAGATACGATCAACATGAGAATGTTCACCGACGATGACTAGTCCGTCTCACGTGATGATCGGACACGGACTAGTCGACTCGGATCGTGTAACACTTAGATGACTAAAGGGATGTCTAATCTAAGTGGGAGTTCATAATTTGATTAGAACTTTATTATCATGAACTTAGTCTAAAACCTTTGCAAATATGTCTTGTAGATCAATGGCCAACGCTAATGTCAACATGAACTTCAACGCGTTCCTAGAGAAAACCAAGCTGAAAGATGATGGCAGCAACTATACGGACTGGGTCCGGAACCTGAGGATCATCCTCATAGCTGCCAGGAAACAATATGTCCTAGAAGGACCGCTAGGTGACGCTCCCGTCCCAGAGAACCAAGACATTATGAACGCTTGGCAGTCTCGCGCTGATGATTACTCCCTCGTTCAGTGCGGCATGCTTTACAGCTTAGAACTGGGGCTCCAAAAGCGTTTTGAGCATCACGGAGCATATGAGATGTTCGAAGAGCTGAAACTAGTTTTTCAAGCTCATGCCCGGGTCGAGAGATATGATGTCTCCGACAAGTTCTACAGTTGTAAGATGGAGGAAAACAGTTCTGTCAGTGAGCACATCCTGAAGATGTCTGGGTTGCACAACCGTATGACCCAGCTGAACATTAACCTCCCAGATGAGGCGGTCATTGACAGAATCCTCCAGTCGCTCCCACCAAGCTACAAGAGCTTTGTGATGAACTACAACATGCAGGGAATGGAAAAGACCATTCCTGAAGTGTTCTCGATGCTGAAGTCAGCAGAGGCTGAAATCAAGAAAGAACATCAAGTGTTGATGGTCAATAAGACCACTAAGTTCAAGAAGGGCAAGGGTAAGAAGAACTTCAAGAAGGACGGCAAAGATGTTGCCGCGCCTGGTAAGCCAGTTACCGGGAAGAAGTCAAAGAATGGACCCAAGCCTGAGACTGGGTGCTTTTATTGCAAGGGGAAGGGTCACTGGAAGCGGAACTGCCCCAAATACTTAGCGGATAAGAAGGCCGGCAACACCAAAGGTATATTTGATATACATGTGATTGATGTGTACCTTACCAGTAATCGTAGTAACTCCTGGGTATTTGATACCGGTGCCGTTGCTCATATTTGTAACTCACAGCAGGAGCTGCGGAATAAACGGAGACTGGCAAAGGACGAGGTGACGATGCGCGTCGGGAATGGTTCCAGAGTCGATGTGATCGCCGTCGGCACGCTGCCTCTACATTTACCTACGGGATTAGTTTTGAACCTTAATAATTGTTATTTAGTGCCAAGTTTGAGCATGAACATTGTATCAGGATCTCGTTTAATACGAAATGGCTACTCATTTAAGTCTGAAATGGTTGTTCGATTTATATGAGAGATATGTTTTATGGTCATGCTTCGATGGTCAATGGTTTATTCTTAATGAATCTCGAGCGTAATAATACACATGTTCATAGTGTAGATGCCAAAAGATTTAAAGTTGATAACGATAGTCCCACATACTTGTGGCACTGCCGCCTTGGTCACATTGGTGTCAAGCGCATGAAGAAGCTCCATGCCGATGGACTTTTAGAGTCTCTTGATTATGAATCGTTTGACACGTGCGAACCATGCCTCTTGGGCAAAATGACCAAGACTCCGTTCTCCGGAACAATGGAGCGAGCAACCAACTTGTTGGAAATCATACATACCGATGTGTGCGGTCCAATGAGCGTTGAGGCTCGCGGAGGATATCGTTATGTTCTCACTCTCACAGATGACTTGAGTAGATATGGGTATGTCTACTTAATGAAACACAAGTCTGAGACCTTTGAAAAGTTCAAGGAATTTCAGAATGAGGTGGAGAATCAACGTGACCGAAAGATAAAATTCTTACGATCAGATCGTGGAGGAGAATACTTAAGTCACGAATTTGGTACACACTTAAGGAAATGTGGAATCGTTTCACAGCTCACGCCACCTGGAACACCTCAGCGAAACGGTGTGTCCGAACGTCGTAATCGCACCCTATTGGATATGGTGCGGTCTATGATGTCCCTTACCGATTTACCGCTATCATTTTGGGGATACGCTCTAGAGACAGCTACATTCACTTTAAATAGGGCACCATCTAAATCCGTTGAGACGACACCGTATGAATTATGGTTTGGAAAGAAACCTAAGCTGTCGTTTCTAAAAGTTTGGGGATGCGATGCTTATGTCAAGAAACTTCAACCTGAAAAGCTCGAACCCAAGTCGGAAAAATGCGTATTCATAGGATACCCAAAGGAAACTGTCGGGTACACCTTCTACTTAAGATCCGAAGGCAAGATCTTTGTTGCCAAGAACGGATGCTTTCTGGAAAAAGAGTTTCTCTCGAAAGAAGTAAGTGGGAGGAAAGTAGAACTCGATGAAGTACTACCTCTTGAGCGGGAAAGTGGCGCAGCGCAGGAAACCGTTCCTATGATGCCCACACCAACTGAAGAGGAAAACAATGATAATGATCAAGGTACTTCGGATCAAGTTACTGCTGAACTTCGTAGGTCCACAAGGACACGTTCCGCACCAGAGTGGTACGGCAACCCTGTCCTGGAAATCATGTTGTTAGACAACAATGAACCTTCGAACTATGAAGAAGCAATGGCGGGCCCGGATTCCAACAAATGGCTTGAAGCCATGAAATCCGAGATAGAATCCATGTATGAAAACAAAGTATGGACTTTGACAGACTTGCCCGATGATCGGCGAGCGATAGAAAACAAATGGATCTTTAAGAAGAAGACGGACGCGGATGGTAATATTACCATCTATAAAGCTCGACTTGTCGCTAAGGGTTATCGACAGGTTCAAGGGATTGACTACGACGAGACATTCTCTCCCGTAGCGAAGCTAAAGTCCGTCCGAATCATGTTAGCAATTGCCGCATACTATGGAACGCTAACAAAGTATTCAAGCTCCAGCGATCCATTTATGGACTGGTGCAAGCATCTCGGAGTTGGAACATTCACTTTGATGAGATGATCAAAGCGTTTGGGTTTATGTAGACTTATGGAGAAGCCTGCGTTTACAAGAAAGTGAGTGGGAGCTCTGTAGCATTTCTCATATTATATGTAGATGACATACTCCTGATGGGAAATAATATAGAATTTCTGGACAGCATTAAGGCCTACTTGAATAAGTGTTTTTCAATGAAGGATCTTGGAGAAGCTGCTTATATATTAGGCATCAAGATCTATAGAGATAGATCGAGACGCCTCATAGGTCTTTCACAAAGCACATACCTTGATAAGATTTTGAAGAGATTCAGAATGGATCAGTCCAAGAAGGGGTTCTTGCCTATGTTACAAGGTATGAGACTGAGCTCAGCTCAGTCACCGACCACGGCAAAAGATAAAGAAGAGATGAGTGTCATCCCCTATGCTTCAGCCATAGGATCTATTATGTATGCCATGCTGTGTACCAGACCCGATGTAAACCTTGCCGTAAGTTTGGTAGCAAGATACCAAAGTAATCCCGGCAAGGAACACTGGACAGCGGTCAAGAATATCCTGAAGTACCTGAAAAGGACAAAGGACATGTTTCTCGTTTATGGAGGAGACGAAGAGCTCGTCGTAAAGGGTTACGTCGACGCTAGCTTCGACTCAGATCTAGATGACTCTAAGTCACAAACCAGATACGTGTATATGTTGAATGGTGGAGCAGTAAGCTGGTGCAGCTGCAAGCAGAGCGTCGTGGCGGGATCTACGTGTGAAGCGGAGTACATGGCAGCCTCGGAGGCAGCACATGAAGCGATTTGGGTGAAGGAGTTCATCACCGACCTAGGAGTCATACCCAATGCGTCGGGGCCGATCAAACTCTTCTGTGACAACAATGGAGCTATTGCCCTCGCAAAGGAGCCCAGGTTTCACAAGAAGACCAGGCACATCAAGCGTCGTTTCAACTCCATCCGTGAAAATGTTCAAGATGGAGACATAGAGATTTGCAAAGTGCACACAGATCTGAATGTCGCAGATCCGCTGACTAAACCTCTCTCGCGTGCAAAACATGATCAACACCAGAACTCTATGGGTGTTCGATTCATCACAATGTAACTAGATTAGTGACTCTAGTGCAAGTGGGAGACTGTTGGAAATATGCCCTAGAGGCAATAATAAAAGTATTATTATATTTCATTGTTCATGATAATTGTCTTTTATTCATGCTATAACTGTATTATCCGGAAATCGTAATACACGTGTGAATACTTAGACCACACTATGTCCCTGGTAAGCCTCTAGTTGACCAGCTCGTTGTGATCAACAGATAGTCATGGTTTCCTGACTATGGACATTGGATGTAGTTGATAACGGGATCACATCATTAGGAGAATGATGTGATGGACAAGACCCAATCCTAAGCATAGCATAAAAGATCGTGTAGTTCGTTTTGCTAGAGCTTTGCAAGTGTCAAGTATCTCTTCCTTCGACCATGAGATCGTGTAACTCCCGGATACCGTAAGAATGCCTTGGGTGTACCAAACGTCACAACGTAACTGGGTGACTATAAAGGTACATTACAGGTATCTCCGAAAGTAGCTGTTGGGTTGACACGGATCGAGACTGGGATTTGTCACTCCGTATGACGGAGAGGTATCTCTGGGCCCACTCGGTAATGCATCATCATATTGAGCTCAATGTGACCAAGGTGTTGGACACGGGATCATGCATTACGGTACGAGTAAAGTGACTTGTCGGTAACGAGACTGAACAAGGTATTGGGATACCGACGATCGAGTCTCGGGCAAGTAACGTACCGATTGACAAAGGGAATTGCATACAGGGTTTGATCGAATCCTCGACATAGTGGTTCATCCGATGACAACATCGAGGAGCATGTGGGAGCCATCATGGGTATCCAGATCCCGCTGATGGTTATTGACTAAGAGAGTCTCGGTCATGTCTGCATGTCTCCCGAACCCGTAGGGTCTACACACTTAAGGTTCAGTTACGCTAGGGTTATAGGGATATGTATATGCAGTAACCCGAATGTTGTTCGGAGTCCCGGATGAGATCCCGGACGTCACGAGGAGTTCCGGAATGGTCCGGAGGTAAAGATTTATATATGGGAAGTCCTGTTTCGGGCATCGGGACAAGTTTCGGGGTTATCGGTATTGTACCGGGACCACCGGAAGGGTCCCGGGGGTCCACCGGGTGGGTCCACCTGTCCCGGGGGGCCACATGGGCTGTGTGGGGGTGTGCCTTGGCCTAATGGGCCAAGGGCACCAGCCCCACATAGGCCCATGCGCCTAGGGTTCAAGGGGGGCAAGAGTCCTAGGAGGGTAAGGCACCTCCTAGGTGCCTTGGGGGGGAGGGAAAACCCCCCTTGGCCGCCGCACCCCCTAGGAGATTTGATCTCCTAGGGCCGGCCACCCCCCCTTGGCACCCCTATATATAGTGGGGGAAGAGGAGGGACTTCATACCTGAACGCCCTGGCCTTTGGTTGCCTCCTTCTCCCTCCCCAACACCTCCTCCACCTCCATAGTGCTTAGCGAAGCTCTGCCGGAGTACTGCAGCTCCACCAACACCACGCCGTCGTGCTGCTGCTGGTGCCATCTCCCTCAACCTCTCCTCCCTTCCTTGCTGGATCAAGAAGGAGGAGACGTGGCTGTTCCGTACGTGTGTTGAACGCGGAGGTGCCGTCCGTTCGGCGCAGGTCATCGGTGATTTGGATCACGTCGAGTACGACTACATCATCACCTTGCAAGCTTCCGCACGCGATCTACAAGTGGTATGTAGATGCAAACTCTCTCCCTAGACTCGTTGCTTAGATGAACTCATAGATGGATCTTGGTGAAACCGTAGGAAAAATTTTAATTTTCTGCAACGTTCCCCAACAGGTTTTACCTCCATCAAGAGGGCCCAAACCTGGGTAAAACATCGTGTCCCCTGCCTCCTGTTACCATCCGCCTTAGACGCACAGTTCGGGACCCCCTACCTGAGATCCGCCGGTTTTGACACAGACATTCTCCCTCGAGGCTGATGGTATGTACCAGTAGCTATGTGTTTGATCTCTCTCTCTCTCTCTCTCTCTCTCTCTCTCTCTCTCTCTCTCTCTCTCTCTCTCTCTCTCGTGTTCTTGAGGTGATACGATCTTGCTGTATCGCGAGCTTTGCTATTATATTTGGATCCTATGATGTTTCTTCTCCCCTCTACTCTCTTGTAATGGATTGAGTTTTCCCTTTGAAGTTATCTTATCGGATTGAGTCTTTAAAGATTTGAGAACACTTGATGTATGTCTTGCCGTGCATATCTGTG
>NC_041392.1:139773276-139794264 GCF_002162155.2 Triticum dicoccoides
CCCCCTCTACTCTCTTGTAATGGATTGAGTTTTCCCTTTGAAGTTATCTTATCGGATTGAGTCTTTAAAGATTTGAGAACACTTGATGTATGTCTTGCCGTGCATATCTGTGGTGACAATGGGATATCACGTGATTCACTTGATGTATGTTTTGGTGATCAACTTGCGGGTTCCGCCCATGAACCTATGCATAGGGGTTGGCACACGTTTTTGTCGTGATTCTCTGGTAGAAACTTTGGGGCACTCTTTGAGGTTCTATGTGTTGGTTGAATAGATGAATCTGAGATTGTGTGATGCATATCGTATAATCATACCCACGGATACTTGAGGTGACATTGGAGTATCTAGGTGACATTAGGGTTTTGGTTGATTTGTGTCTTAAGGTGTTATTCTAGTACGAACTCTAGGGCTGTTTGTGACACTTATAGGAATAGCCCAACGGATTGATTGGAAAGAATAACTTTGAGGTGGTTTCGTACCCTACCATAATCTCTTCGTTCGTCCTCCGCTATTAGTGACTCTTTGTTGCATGTTGAGGGATAGTTATGTGATCCAATTATGTTATTATTGTTGATAGGACTTGCACTAGTGAAAGTATGAACCCTAGGCCTTGTTTCAACACATTGCAATACCATTTTAGCTCACTTTTATCATTAGTTACCCTGCTATTTTTATAATTTGAGATTACAAAAACTATTATCTACTATCCATATACCACTTGTATCACCATCTCTTCGCCGAACTAGTGCACCTATACAATTTACCATTGTATTGGGTGTGTTGGGGACACAAGAGACTCTTTGTTATTTGGTTGCAAGGTTGCTTGAGAGAGACCATCTTCATCCTACGCCTCCTACGGATTGATAAACCTTAGGTCATCCACTTGAGGGAAATTTGCTACTGTTCTACAAACCTCTGCACTTGGAGGCCCAACAACGTCTACAAGAAGAAGGTTGTGTAGTAGACATCAACTAGTCACATGTTAACTTGGTCAACCCAGGCCTCTGGTCCCACCTGTAAGCCACTATGGTTATCCCACAGTTGGGTACACATAGTTTTTTCCTATTTATTTTCAAATTAATAATAGCCCAGTAATTTTAGAATATTGTTTAAGCTTGGGAAATTAAAATAAAATAATCCGTAACTCGGATGAAAAAGTTTTATATATGAAAGCTGCTCAGAACGACGAGACGAATTCGAATACGCGGTCCGTTCATCTGTAACATGCCCCTAGCATGCTGAACATGGAACCGTCCCCACTCTTTCATTTGTCCGGAAAATACCTAACACCGGGAAAACATTCCCGGATGTTTTCCCTCTTCGTCTATATCACCTAGGATCGCGTTAGATCGCTCCTAGCACCGCCTATTACCATGTTATGCTTTATGATGCTTTGTTTGTTGTATATTTATTGTTTCTTCCCGCTCTTCTCTCCGATAGACCCCGAGACCGATGTTGCCCCTGTGATCGACTACGTCGACGAGACTTCTTCCTTTTCAGCAGAGCTTCCAGGCAATCAAACTCCCCTTTGAGCATTCTGATATCGCCCATTTCTTTTCCTCTCATGCTTGCATTAGAACTGCTACTGCTTTCTGTATGATCCTATTCTAATGCATAGCCTGTTTTTGTAACCTGCTTATTGTTACCTACCTGCTTATCCTAAACTGCTTAGTATAGGTGGGTTAGTGATCCATCAGTGACCCCCACCTTATCCTTGTTGCCCCGCTTTATGTTTGATGACTCGATCAACGTGATCGACGTCCAGGCCCCGACACCGCACATCACCCCCCTAGTTGTACGACTCTGCAGAGTTACTATCAAGTGACGAGGGTGACACCTCATACATCACTCCTGATGAGATCTCTGTATTGTAGCTATTCAGTCGTGGTCATCAAGGGTGATTTCCTTCTTAACCACTTCCGATACGACTCTGTTGTGCAACCCCTCAAGTGTGAACCTCGAGGGTGGTTCCTCTTACGTTCACCTTGATGTTTACATCAAGTGGAATCCATCGAGGGTGGTTCCTCAGGGTTCCCTCGGTGTTAGACACACAGTTACTATGGTTACTATGACTTTACCCTGAACCAAGTTACTAAAGACGGGTAGGCCCTAAGGGGTACCCGCGCGAGCTTAATTGCGAGTGATGTGGAGTCGGGTTGACCTGGAAGGTGCCCGCAAGATACTTACGAGGCGTGACCGGGCATTCTTAGCCCTTGTCGCAAGTACTCGAGATGGGGTGACGGGGTCACATCTTTCGTGAGTCTCTGCTCATGACCGCACTACCAACACACTAACGGTTTGGATATTTGATCTGATTGGCCTCTGGCCTGATAGCGCTAACCATCACGTGGGCATTGTATGGGCGTTCTGCGTCGTATGCATCAGCCGAAGCTTAATAGACATCAGCGACTGAGCGGCGCGCGCCGGGTTGGAATGGTAAGCACCTGCCTTTTTGAAGTAGGTAGCTAGGTCTGCTCACCGGCCGCGTACACAACATGCAGGAGTTCCCGGGGAGATGGCCCATGACCCCTGGGGGCATAGGTTTAGTCCGGCGTGCTGACCTCTCTATTAAGCCTAGGTTGGGTTGCGGCGTATTGTTTGGCCGAGGCCAGGCATGACCCAGGAAAGTGTGTCCGGACGGAGTTAATCGAGCGTGGTGGGTAAGTTGGTGCACCCCTGCAGGGAAGAAAACATCTATCGATAGCCTGTCCTACGGTAACGGACACTTGGAATTGTATCCCGATCGATACAACTAGAACTGGATACTTGTGATGAGAATCAGATTGTGATGAGAAATGGATACTATGGCTCTGGGATTTCTTTCTCGCAGGGAGTCAAGAAAGGATCTCTGCCCGAGGTTGATAACACTACTACTACTTTACATTATGTTGATCTGTACTCTTCTATATGCTGCAAGATGCTTGAAGATGCTAGTCTTCGATAGGCTAGGCTTTCCCCTTCTCTTCTGGCATTCGGCGGTTTAGTCCGCAGATACAACCCATTTGTTTGATATAGATGCATACTTAGTTTAAATCTGATGTAAGTCTTGCGAGTACTTAGGATGAGTACTCACGGTTGCTTTGCTACCTCTTTTTCCCCCATACCTAATTGTTGCGACCAGATGACGGATCCCAGGAGCCAGACGACACCACTGATGATTACTACTACCCCGAGGATGCCTACTACAACGTGACGGCCGCTGACGACTTGGAGTAGTTAGGAGGCTCCCAGGCAGGAGGCCTTGCCTGTTCGATCGTTGTCGCTTTTGTGCTAGCCTTCTTAAGGCAGACTTGTTTAACTTATGTCTGTACTCAGATATTGTTGCTTCCGCTGACTCTTGTGTATTCAAGCTTATGTATTCGAGCCCTCAAGGCCCCTAGCTTGTAATATAAAGCTTGTATTATTTTAATTTGTGTCTAGAGTTGTGTTGTGATATCTTCCCGTGAGTCCTTGATCTTGATCGTACACATTTGCGCGTATGATTAGTGTATGATTGAATCGAGGTCGTCACACGTAATCAGCCGAATAGTGTTATGAATACAAAATCTCAGTACTTCTAACACAACTTCGGCCTTAGAGATGAGATCGGATGGCTATGGCCAAAGTATTAAAGTTTCTCCTTTTGACAATACAGAACTTTCTCACTTTGAGCACTTTTCTATTTTAGGCCATCTTAATTGTGTTTTTGACCATGCCAAAATTTGATGTCAACACATGCCCCCTGTTTTTCGGCAAAGCTTGTGTGCCAAAAAATAACTTGTACATAGCTTGTTCTAAGAACGATGTCAACACTCCATCGGCCATTTTGCATGTTCTTAGGATGATAAGTATATATCGGCCTTGTTTGAACCTATTGATGTAAACTTGGGTGAAAACTTCTCAACTTCTATAACAATCCGGTGATAAGGTTTCATGGATCGAAACCATCCTCCGAACCTTATTGTTCACCCTTTCGCTAGGATTTTGCAGATAATCAGAAATGAACTTCCTCCAATCCCTACTTCGCCTGCATAAAAGTTTCATTAGTGGCCGAGGTGGTGAGCTCCAACTCAGCCTTACCTATGTTGGCAAGAACAAGCATCGGCTATTGATAGACATGCAATACACCATGACCAACATGGTAGCCGTATGTTTGCTATAACAACCCTCTCCAATTTTCATGCCTAGATATATGATGAATATGAAAACAACCCAAGGCAATTTTTACGTCTAGACATACCTCAAGATAAACTAAAAGTGATTCGTCAAAACATTGATAATCATTGGATATTTGTTGCACTACTAATAACAAATCACCCGAAGCCTCAATTTGTATAGCAAGGAAAATCTCCAATCTGAATAACAATGCCTATTCGGCTTTGATCATTTGTGCATAAATATTTTAAGCGGCATGAGGCTTCACAAAATAGCACCATATGGAGATAATATAAACAACACCCACACCTTGGCCATTGTTATGAATTGAACCATCAAAACATAATCTCCATAGTAATCGTCTCTCTCTCCAATCGAACTAAGGACAATGTTAGAATTCCACAGAGGCCATGATTAGATAGTTTCTTAGGGAGATAGTTAAGTATCGGCCATTACCACGAGGTCCATATAGAATTCATCCACCAAATCATGTATAGCCGAAATAAACAAAGAAAATAGCAATAAAATATTTCAGCTCTTTAGATTAGCAAGAAAAAATGTAGCTTAATAAAATGTATAAAGATTTGGTGATACCCTCTCATGATGCAGAAAATTTTGTCGCGTCCATGGATCAAAATAAATCCATGGAGGGCAATTGAACATACCTGATGACGAATTCCATGGCAAAGGCATCAATGGCATGGTTGAAGAATATGGATGATGTGCTAACAGAAGATTTTGATGGGGCAATGCAAACTTTCAACTTAATTGTTTTTGGCTTCCATCCTTCTCTTTATTCACTTTTGTAACTGTAGCGACCCGACCTGAGATAGTCAAATCTCCGTGTTCAGTGTCATCCCTGGATCGGTAATGCTGACACACACAGTACTTGAATGGATTTATAACAGAGTAACAATCACACACTTATTACATCGAATGTCTCAAGAGAGAACTTATTACAATAAATATGGCTTAAGGCCATCTAAATAAGATAACAGCGGAAGTCTTGGAAGATAAAGTGAGTCCATCAAGACCAACGGCATAGCTAAGTGCATGACAACGACCTAGCGCACCTTACTCCTCGCCTGAAAAGTTTGCAACATGATATGTTGCAGCCCGTAACGGGTCAGCACATGGAATATGCTGGCAATATAACACAGTAGAGCAATGAATAGATAAATGCTATCACTACATGCATATATGGCTGGTGGAGGATTATAATGTTTTGCGAAAAGCCAGTTTTTATACAACAAAGGAATAAATTTTATTTAACTATCATGGTGGTTGAAACATCATTGAGAAGGTTCCTCCAACTCAATCCTAATTAAAGTAGTCACTAACATCCCAACAAATTAATTTAGAGTGATGAGATCAAACCAATAATTCAAGTACCAGATACTCAAGATGTCCATAACCGGGGACACGGCTAACCATGATTAGTTTGTACACTCTGCAGAGGTTTGCGCACTTTTCCCCACAAGACTCGATCTCCTTCGTTGGATTTCTCGCACTACATGGTGTTTGAGAAACAGATGATCGAGACACGGTCTTTTAGAAGCATTAACTCTTTACTCTGGGTAGACAGTTACACCTACTTTCCCTCTACATCTACTAGCCTACCACTGAAAGAGGTCACACAACATACTCAACTATGCCAGAGCCCATAATGGCTTGTGGCTGCACACGGAAGTTTCTAGCATGAATAATCTTATGATCCCTTTGAGCTTGGGTGGCGGGCCGTAGGATGATCACACAAGTACTCCGGGATATGCTAGGACAACACTGGATTCTCCAGGTGCCCACAAGCAATCCACCTAGATGTGTATTAAAGTTGCCACCTTAAGTTGAACCATTAATTAACAACTCACATCTGTCATGGATACACTCAAACCCAAACCACGTCTACGAGCATAGC
This sequence comes from Triticum dicoccoides, assembly GCF_002162155.2. Taxonomy (NCBI): domain Eukaryota; kingdom Viridiplantae; phylum Streptophyta; class Magnoliopsida; order Poales; family Poaceae; genus Triticum; species Triticum dicoccoides. The sequence goes on from NC_041392.1 coordinate 139,779,326, forward strand.
ATGGCAATATAAGCATAACATAGAAGTAACTCCCAAGGGTTTTATAATAAAACAGGTAATAGGTTCTACCTCATCATCTACTTCCCAGTACCCACAAGTTAATCACATCCTAATCATGCAGTGTTTGAGGATTGTAACTAGTGCATAAAATGGGTATGAAAATAGTATGATCAATGTGTTACTTGCCTTGCTGACAATCTGCAAATCCTAAAGACTCATAGTAGCACGCTTCGCACTCCAGGAATTCTATCACAAACAAACAATAGCATACATAAGCAATCAAGCAAAGATTCATGGGTAAAACTCAAATAAGAAGATCTAACCAGAAAGTTCAACTGAGAACTCCGGTTTGCAAAAAGAATCAAATCAAATAGAGCAACGAAACTCAAACCACGAAAGAAACAATATCCGTCTACTAATCTGGACTAAACTCAAATTTTACAGTACTAAAGTCTTGTTCAAGTTGGTTAAACAGAAAGAGGGCTTCGAGACGAAGATCTATGCGCTTGTTTCACCTGATTTGGATAAACAAGCAAAAAGATAAACTAAAACTAAGATCAGGTTAGAAATAGCGATCGAAAATAATCGCGGAAAAACCCTGGAAAGTAAAACGAGGCGAATAGGCTAACAAATGAACGTTCACTATCTGCGGCTAACTGACGAACAACGTTCGTTAAAACGAGCGTATGGACGAACGTCTGCTAAACAACTAAACCAAGAAAACCGAATCGATAAATTAAAAAAGCGCATCTAGGGTTTAAAAAAACCAGGGTGTTTTTAACCTAAAACCAAAAAAAACGGCGGCTTGGAGTGGATCGGGAATGGCGGCGGCTCCATCGGCAGCTCCGGCGAGGCGAGGCAAGGTGGTGCGCGGCGACGTGCAGCACGCGGGCGGCAGCAGAGCGGCGTGTGCAGCGCGGGCAGCAGCAGCGGCGGCGGGCTACAACGGCGGCGGCATTCGGGAGGCGGCGGCGGCTACGGCTTGGGGCTCCAGGGGGCCCCGGGTCGGCTTTTAAAATGGGGGAGGTGGCGGCTTGGGGGAGAGGCGACGGGGTGGCGTCGGCGGCGGCTCAGACTCCCTCGAGGAGTCTGGCTCAGGGACGAAGGCGACAGCGGCTGCGGAGTGGGCCGGCTGGGCTTTCGGCCCTGTCGGTCCGAAGCATTTAAAAAAAAACTGATTTCGCCAGAAAAATCCTAGAAAATAAAATAAAAATTTGAAAATACCAAAACAAATTTTCACCATCTAAATAGAATATTTAGAACAAAGTGAACATTTTCTTGGCCCTAAAATGCAATTTGAAAAATGCATATTTTTTCTAGTTCAAATAAAATTGCAATAAAATTCAAATAAAATTATTTATTTGATTTTAGAATTTTTCTTCCAATATTTCTTTCATTTTGGAGAAGTCATATTATCTCCTCTCATATATTTTAATATGAAATATTTTCGGAGAGAAAAATAATTAAAACCAAATGATCCTTGTTTTGATATTTGAAAAAAAATCCAAATATGAAAAACGTGAATTCACCAACTCTCTCTAAGGGTCCTTGATACGTCTCCAACGTATCTATAATTTTTGATTGTTCCATGCTATTATATTATCTGTTTTGGATGTTTATGGGCTTTACTAAACACTTTTATATTATTTTTGGGACTAACCTATTAACCGGAGGCCCATCCCAAATTGCTGTTTTCTTGCCTATTTCAGTGTTTCGAAGAAAAGGAATATCAAATGGAGTCCAAACGGAATGAAACCTTCAGGAGAGTTATTTTTGGAAGGGAAGCAATCCAGGAGACTTGGAGTAGACGCCAGGGAAGCTTCGAGGAAGGCACGAGGCAGGGAGGTGCGCCCTACCCCGTGGGCACACTGCCCACCCTCGTGGGTCCCTCGTGGCTCCCCTAACTTAGTTCTTTCGCCTATATATGTCCATATACCCTAAAAACATTGGGGAGCAGAATAGATTGGGAGTTCCGCCGCCAGAAGCCTCCGTAGCCATCGAAAACCAATCTAGACCCGTTCCGGCACCCTGCCGGAGGGGGGAATCCCTCTCTGGTGGCCATCTTCATCATCCGAGCGCTCTCCATGACGAGGAGGGAGTAGTTCACCCTGGGGCTGAGGGTATGTACCAGTAGCTATGTGTTTGATCTCTCTCTCTCTCTCTCTCTCTCTCTCTCTCTCTCTCTCTCGTGTTCTTGAGGTGGTACGATCTTGATGTATCGTGAGCTTTGCTATTATAGTTGGATCTTATGATGTTTCTCCCCCTCTACTCTCTTGTAATGGATTGAGTTTTCCTTTTGAAGTTATCTTATCGGTTTGAGTCTTTAAGGATTTGAGAACACTTGATGTATGTCTTGCATGTGCTTATCTGTGGTGACAATGGGATATCACGTGATCCACTTGATGTATCTTTTGGTGATCAACTTGTGAGTCTCGTGAACTTATGCATAGGGGTTGGCACACGTTTTCGCCTTGACTCTCCGGTAGAAACTTTGGGACACTCTTTGAAGTTCTTTGTGTTGGTTGAATAGATGAATCTGAGATTGTGTGATGCCTATCGTATAATCATACCCACGAATACTTGAGGTGACATTGGAGTATCTAGGTGACATTAGGGTTTTGGTTGATTTGTGTCTTAAGGTGTTATTCTAGTACGAACTCTAGGATAGATTGAACGGAAAGAATAGCTTCGTGTTATTTTACTACGGACTCTTGAATAGATCGATCAGAAAGGATAACTTTGAGGTGGTTTCGTACCCTACCATAATCTCTTCATTTGTTCTCCGCTATTAGTGACTTTGGAGTGACTCTTTGTTGCATGTTGAGGGATAGCTATATGATCCAATTATGTTATTATTGTTGAGAGAACTTACACTAGTGAAAGTATGAACCCTAGGCCTTGTTTCAACACACTGCAATACCGTTTACGCTCACTTTTACCACTTGCTACCTTGCTGTTTTTATATTTTCAGATTACAAAAACCTTTATCTACTGTCCATATTGCACTTGTCTCACCATCTCTTCGCCGAACTAGTGCACCTACACAATTTACCATTATATTGGGTGTGTTGGTGACACAAAAGACTCTTTGTTATTTGGTTGCAGGGTTGTTTGAGAGAGACCATCTTCATCCTACGCCTCCCACGGATTGATAAACCTTAGGTCATCCACTTGAGGGAAATTTGCTACTATGCTACAAACCTCTTCACTTGGAGGCCCAACAACGTCTATAAGAAGAAGGTTGTTTAGTAGACATCAAGCTCTTTTCTGGCGCCGTTGCCAGGGAGGTTAGCGCTTGAAGGTATATCTTTAGATCTTGCAATCGAATCTTTTTGTTTCTTGTTTTATCACTAGTTTAGTCTATAAAAGAAAACTACAAAAATGGAATTAAGAGCACCTCATATGCTTCATCTTTTTAATGTCTTTCATGAAAATAAGGATTCCAATAATTGTGCCAAAGTGTTAGAAGAAGAATGCATTAGAATGTTTGGCACTAAATCTTTGAATGATGAGCATGATTGCAATGTTGTTAGTATTAATTCCTTAAATATCCATGGTACTAATGATGATTGCACTACTCATTATGAAAATGTCTCTTATAAGCATGTCAACTTTTGTGGAATACATAGATCTTGCAAGCACACACCAAATAGGGAAGATATATTTTGCAAGAGGCATAAGTATTTGGAAACTAAATGGTTGCAGGAAAGGCTAGATGATTGTGCTGAAAGATTCAATATTTATCGCCATCCTTGTGAACTTTGCAATGAACATGGTCATTTAAAGCTCCAATGCTATTTGTTTCATGATCAAATCGTGTCCAAAAATTGTGATAAATTGATTACCCTTGAGCGTCATAAAGAGCTTAGTCTTCTTTTGGGATATGAAGAAATGAAACGTATAACTGAGGGTATTCCAAAATTTAATCTTGATAGATTTCTTGATTTTGATCTAGAAGAAATTTTTATGTATTGTGCGATGAATTGCATTGAAAATCCTTATATTGCGAATTAAGTAAAGACAAGAAAACAAATATAAGATGAAGAGAATACTAATGAAAGGGAAGAGACTTCCCAATATTCTCCTATTATTTCTTATGATGAATCAGGTAATGAGGAGGAGCCTTCTATTCAACCAATCTCATTAATAGGGAGCTCCAAAAAGAGGGATAAACCCATACTTAATGTGAAGAAGAAAAAGAAAAGACGGAGAAGTAAAGGTAAAGAGGTATCCCTCCCAAATAATGTTGCTCCTATCACTCATTGTGATGATGATAATTGCTACACTATTGGTGCTATCCATACTGTTAATGATGAGAGTGATTATGCTTATGATATGAAAAGGCCCAAGCTTGGGGATGCTATGTTTGATGAGAATGGCATGTTTGAGAATGTATTTGCTACAATTAATGTTTGCCCCAAGCTTGGGGATGCTACATTTAATGAAGATGATATTTTTAGTCTCCCAAGTTTTGATGAGCAAATTTATTATGATGATAGCATGCCTCCTATTTATGATGGTTATATTGATGAAAGTGGGTTTGGAAGAGTGTCAACTTTAGGAAGTAATGATCCCACTATTTTGGAGGGTGTTGAATCTTACTATGACAATTATGAAAGTGGATTTGGAGAGGTCATGACTTTATTTAGTAATGATTCCACTATCTTGGAAGAGGTTTCAATTGATTATGATGAGAACAAAGTTGCTACTTATGATGATTATTGTGATGATACTTATGCTATAAAAAGTAATGATGATTATATTTATAAAACTTGTCATGATTATGATTACCCCTTTTCTGAACATTACTCTTTTAATATGGAAACAATTTATACTATTCGAGTTTCTTATGATCACTACAAAAAAAATACACTTCCGTGATGATACGTGTTTGTCACAGTAGGTCGCGTTTTTTGTCATGCATGTACATCCATGACAAATTTATGACAGAATCAAGATAGTCATACCTGTGCTGTCGTAGAAGTGTTCCATGACATTACCAAAATTATCATCACGGAAGTGTCCACTTCCATGACGATAAATCACGCGTCACAGAAGTGCTTTCGTCAAGGGTGACCGACACGTGGCATCCACCATAACAGAACGCCGTTAAGCTACCGGGTCAGGTTTTGGATACGATAACGCGTTAACAGCCCTGACCAATGGGAAATTTCCACGTGTAAAATTCTTATTGGCCGGACGAAACACGTGTCAGCTCGTCAGTGGGTCAGATAGGCGCCTATGATACGTCGACACGTGGCACGGCCCAACAGAGGCCCATTCCTGTGAAAAGGCTGGCCCGTTTGACTTGGTCAAAAGGTGGCAGGCCGGTCCATGTAAAGCCTGTTAATGGCATGTTCACATATAGCCCATTTACAGCCCGCTAACCCAAGGCCCGTTACGCCCTATCTGAATTAGGCCCAGTAGCGTCATCTGGGCCACCCAATATGATTCCAGCCCGTTTTCACTTCTGGCCCATGTATGGCCCATGACGTCTTTTGGCCCATATGAGGCCCTATGTAACTCTTGGCCTATTAACGGCCCGTGGTGAAATTGGCTCATAATGAACAGTGTATCACTTTACACCCATTAACGGCCCGTGGTGAAACTGGCCCGTAATGAATAGTGTATCACTTTACCCATTAACGACCCGTTATTCCATTGGGCCGTTTCCACCCCATGTTATCTTTCGGCCTTCTCAGAGCCCATTTATTCTTGGGCTCATTTCCAGCATTCGTTTACTTACGGCCCGTTACTTTCATTTTCTGCTTGTGGGCCAAATTCAGCCTGTGGTTACGGTCGGCATGTTTGTGGTCCGTTAATACGTTGGGCCGTTTTCATAGCATCATCAAATACGACCTATTAACGATGGCCCGTTATGGTCGGCCCATGAACGGACGATTCCAACTCTAGCCCATTTACGACCATAATGCAGCCTGTTATTGGCCCATGTTTGGCCATCGATCATACTTCTCGTATAAGGCCCATTGATGATACGGCCCATAGAAGGCCCATTGTTTCTATGGCCCGTAGAAGGCCCATTGTTTCTATGGCCCGTAGAAGGCCCACTGTTTCTACGGCCCGTAGGAGGCCCAGTGTCACTACAGTAAATATTAGCCCATGGTTATTGTGGCCTAGTTTTAAAAAATAGGTTATTGCAGCTGAGGGAGTCCTGGATTAGGGGGTGTCCGGATGGCCGAACTATACCTTCAGCCGTACTCTTGGACTATGAAGATACAAGATTGAAGACTTCGTCCCGTGTCCGGAAGGGACTTTCCTTGGCGTGGAAGGCAAGCTTGGCGATTCGATATATAGATCTCCTACCGTTGTAACCGAATTTGTGTAACCCTAACCCTCTCCGGTGTCTATATAAACCGGAGGGTTTTAGTCCGTAGGACAACATACAGAACAACAATCATACCATAGGCTAGCTTCTAGGGTTTAGCCTCTCCGATCTCGTGGTAGATCTACTCTTGTACTACCCATATCATTAATATTAATCAAGCAGGACGTAGGGTTTTACCTCCATCAAGAGGGCCCGAACCTGGGTAAAACTTCGTGTCCCTTGCCTCCTGTTACCATCCGGCCTAGACGCACAGTTCGGGACCCCCTACCCGAGATCCGCCGGTTTTGACACCGACATTGGTGCTTTCATTGAGAGTTCCTCTGTGTCGTCGCCGTCAGGCTTGATGGCTCCTACGATCATCAATAGCGATGCAGTCCAGGGTGAGACCTTCCTCCCCGGACAGATCTTCATCTTTGGCGGCTTCACACTGCGGGCCAATTCACTTGGCCATCTGGAGCAGATCGAAAGCTATGCCCCTGGCCGTCAGGTCAGATTTGGAAGTTTAAACAACACGGATGACATCTGCGGGGACTTGATCTTCGACGGATTCGAGCCACTGTCGAGCATGCCGCACTGTCACGACAAGCATGATCTAGCTCTGCCGCCGAACAGTGCCCTGGAGGCCGCACCCGCATCGGCTTCGACCCTTAATTCGGAGCCAACTGCGCCAATCGAGGATGGGTGGTTGGACGCTGCCTCGGGGGCTGCGATCCCACTGGTGATCGAGCCGAACACCTGCCCCGCACTCCACGAGACTCGTGACTCCAAGGAGCCGGACTCCTCCCCGAACTTCGAACCCTCCGCGCCCCTGCCGATCGAATCCGATTGGGCGCCGATCATGGAGTTTACTGCCGCGGACATCTTTCAGCACTCGCCTTTCGGCGATATTCTGAAGACACTAAAGTCTCTCTCTTTATCAGCAGAGCCCTGGCCGGACTACGGTCGGCAAGGTTGGGATATGGACGATGAAGAAATTCAAAGCCCACCCACCACCCACTTTGTAGCCACTGTCGACGATTTAACCGACATGCTCGACTTCGACTCCGAAGACATCGACGGTATGGACGCCGATGAAGGAGACGATGAAGAACCAGCGCCTATTGGGCCCTAGAAAGCCACCTCGTCATATGACGTATACATGGTGGACGCACCAAAAGATGACGACGAGGAGCGAAAGGATGCACCGAAGGCTTGTTCCCTCGAAAAGCAGTCAAAGCGGCGACGCAAGCGCTGCCCCAAATCCCGCCTCGATAGAAATAACGATCACACAGATCCAACGCTGGAGCAGGGCGAATCGCTGCCGGACAACGGCAATCCGGATAATCAAACCGAATAAACAAATTCTATCAAGGATAATGGTCCGGACGACATAACGCCGGACAGGCACCTGGAGCAGCAGAATGCCCGTAAAAGGCTTGTTGCCACCGCGAGGAGTCTTAAAAAGCAGAAGCAAAGGCTCAAGGCTGTGCAAGACACACTCCAAATCAGATGGAGTAAAATACTCAACATAGCAGCGAGGTACGGCGACAATCGCACCTCCAAGAGCTACCCAAAGCGGAAGCTGCTACTTGAATTCGATGAGGAGGCCTCAGACCCCCCACAACCAAATATCAAAGTAGCCACCTGGCCGGATAGACGACCCCTCTACCAACACAGAGCGGCATACAACGCCACTCACAATACAACACGCGACCCATGCGAGGGCTCGCACCCAAAGGACGGCGCAACAAGATCCATCTATGGACCACGCAAGCACGCACCAGCATACAATGCCACACAACAAACATCCTGAAAGTGCGTTATATCGACTAGAGGGGGGGGGGGTGAATAGGCGATTTTTATGAAAGTCTTCAAAACGTGGAAGTTATGAAGACAAACAGTAGAGATATGCCTATCACTATGCAGCGGAAGTTAGATTACACTAGGCAAGCCATGGTCAAGTATTCAATACTGAAAGCACAATGACAAGTAGCTGCAGTGTAATAAGGATCAGGTAGGAAGAAGTTATGAAGCCAAACAAATCATACAGTTACGTTGTGAAGACAAAAGATATAGCAAGCATGCAGTGGCTTCACAATGAGTAACAGTAAGTAAAAGGAAGTGAAGATGAAACCAGTGACTCGTTGAAGACAATGATGTGTTGGACCAGTTCCAGTTGCTGTGACAACTGTACGTCTGGTTGGAGCGACTAGGTATTTAAACCTTAGGACACACAGTCCCGGACACCCAGTCCTGAACACGCAGCTCAGGACACCAAGTCCTCACCGTATTCTCCTTGAGCTAAGGTCACATAGTCCTCGCCCAATCACTCAGGTAAGTCTTCAAGGTAGACTCCCAAACCTTCACAGACTTCATTCACTGGCAATCCACAATGTCTCTTGGATGCTCTGAACGCGACACCTAACCGTCTGGGGATGCACAGTCCTCAAGTGTAATAAGTCTTCAAATCACACATACAAGAAGACTTAAGTGATGCCCAATGTTCTCTGGCTCTGGTGGTTAGGACTTTATCCTCGCAAGGAATTCTCTCTCAAAGGCTTCAAGGTGGGTTGCTTTCAAACGACAAAAGCCGTGCACTGAAATCTGAGCAGCCAACCGTTTATGGTTGTAGGGGGTGGGCTATTTATAGCCACTTGGCAACCCGACCTAATTTGTCCGAAATGACCCTGGGTCACTAAGGAACTGACACGTGTCTCAACGGTCAGATTTTAAACTCTCATGGCAACTTTACTTGGGCTACAAGCAAAGCTGACTTGTCCGGCTCTGGACAAGATTCGCTCTCTTATCTTCACTCGAAGACATAGGTTTTTGGTTTAGGCATCACTTCAGTCATTCTGACTGGTTCTCCTGGACCCCACTTAACAGTACGGTGGTTCCTATGACTCAACACAAAAGAAAAAGAACTACGAAAGATCTAAGTCTTCGAGCTCCATAGGCTTCATAACGTGTCTTCTTTTGTCATAGTCTTCAATGTGAATATCTTCATATACCACCATTGGCTTCAATGTCTTCATACATTTTTAGGGGTCATCTCTGGTAGTAAAATCGAATCAATGAGGGACTTCTACCTGTGTTATCCTGCAATTCTTACAAACACATTAGTCCCTCAACTAGGTTTGTCGTCAATACTCCAAAACCAACTAGGGGTGGCACTAGATGCACTTATAATCTCCCCCTTTTTGGTGATTGATGACAAACTAGTTGAAGTTTTCAACGGGGAATATAGTCTGTGAAATTTTAAAGAATAAGGAATTGTCTTCATAAGTTGTAAGGGCTCCCCCTGAAGATGTGCATATAAGTTAGTTTGCTTTTGAAATGCAAATGCACATGGCAGGTTGTACTTGTGGAGATCCACTTCAGCTTGTGATGACAATCCACTATGCATGTGAAAGCATATGAAGATAATTACATGCATAATGGAAAATGGACGTCTGCAGAATGAGATAAGTGCGGAATTTATCGTCGCACATGCAGATTTTATCTTTGCAAAACAGGGTGGCAAACAAGTAGCAGACGACCATCTGGTTTATGTGTTACAACTCATAAGAACCAAATGTAGCAAAAAAAAAACGAGAGTTGTAAGCACGAAGCAAAATATAAGGCACCCGCCCATATGAACCCGCTTGAAGACTATCAATATCTCATATGCTTCTCCCCCTTTTGTCAGTAATGACCAAAAAGGTTTGAAGACATAGAGTCTCTACTTGTTCCCATGAGGAGTAGGTGAAGTAGCAGGGTTGTTGGTGTTGGTTGGGGGTGCAGAAGAGCTTGGAGGTGCTGAAGCAGGTGGCGGTGAGGTAGCATCGTCTTCTTCCTCAATGATTCTGGCAGTGACTGTGGCAGCAGAGGAAGAAAACTCAGAGTCTTCAAGAGATGGAGTCCCCAGCAGCACAGCTCTTCGAGGAGGTGTGGAGTAAACTTGAATCTCTCAGTGAAGCCATCCTCTTGAAGATCAGCTTCAGAAAGCATCATCGTTAGCCCTTTCCATGTGCGGCGACAGGTTTCATGGGCAACGAAAGCGTTCTTGGTGGCAAGATTTCGGATGCGATTTACATCCACCAAGAGGCTCTTCATCTGTCTCTTCAACCAGTCATGATGCCTATCCTACTTTTGATGAAGGGCCACGAGAAGCTCTCGGTCATTGAGAACACGAGTGCGCTTCTTGGGTCTTGAAGCAGTGGCACTGTCAGTGGCTTCAGTTGAAGCAGGGTGTGGTGCACGTGTAGTGCCAGCCAAAGGATACACCCTGGAGATGGCTTCAACACCTTCAACGTTCTGAGTGAAGCTCTGGTGTTCTGCATTCTGAAGACTCAAAGGTTGCTTGGTAGGCTCAGGATATATAGCTTCAGCAGAGGTATCCACATCTGGCAAGAAGATCCGATGGTTGCGGGCTGAGGGCTGATATGAGATCGCAGAGTGAAGCTTGATCAGTCTCATTACCCAAGGAGCATAGAACTTCAAACCAAGTAAATCTGAGCCTGATGCAGCAAGTTGGCGTATGAAGAAGTCCTGTGCGTTGAAGCATTTGCCATGAAGGATACAAAATATCAAAGTCTTCATTGCACCCTCGATCTTGGCATTTGGAGAGTGCCCTTTGATAGGCCAGAGAGTCCACCGGATAATGTGATAGATGGTTCTGGGCAGGTACTCAAAGTCTTCAACGAAGAACTCTGTTGGATAAGGAGCATCGTGGGGCAATGGCTTCATCATGGAGAGCATCTGACTCATATTCGGTTCAGGCCTCTGGAATATGCTCTCAAGAGCTTCAGTGTGTAGTGGACAGCCTTCCTCGAAGAATTCGCCAGGAGTGGGCAGGCCGGTGAGCTCAATGATATCAAATGCATTGGCTTCGTGATGGACATTGCCGGTCATCCACTCCAGGGCCCAAGTCTTCGGATCTCTGTTGTATCCTTTGATGTGGAGGGTGGCATAGAATTGCAGCAGAAGCTCTTCATTCCAGTGCTCTTCATCAGTTACAAACTGCAGCAGACCCACTTGCTTGAAGCAATCCAACGCTTCCTCTAAATAGGGCAGACCAGCAACGGCTTCAATATCAAGGCGCTTCTGCGAGAAGATGCGACCTTGGTTGTATAGGATGCATGAATAGTAGCTGCGCTGAGGATAGCTCCAGAACCTATCTGATGAAATCCTTTCCCTTGAATAGGGGTTCTTGGAGCTGTTGAAGAACGTATTATCTGCCTTGAAGCTATTGATGTTAAAGGAGCCAGGTGCTGATGCAGGACCTAGGAACCTCGGCAGCCTTGGGACTGGCTTCTGGACATGAGGCCTGTGCTCAACATGGTAATCAAATTGAGGACCTGCAGCAGACTCAGGAACAGAAGTGTCTGGATCAGTAGCTTCGCTGTCTTCTGAAGCTTTTGGTGGGGAGGGCTCCACATTGGCTTCAGTGTTGGTTGTGGCAGCCTCAATATTTTCAGCCTCCGCTTGACTAGCTGGAGGGTCGGTCACAAGCATGTTCTCCTGGAGAACTGCTTCTTGGTGGAGCATAGGAGTGGGCTCTTGTGGTGCTTCTTCTGCGGCTGATGCAGCCGGAATGTCTTCAGCATAGACTTGAGGCCTTGGACCTTTGCGAAGCCTGCGGAATGCAGACGACGCTTGTGGGGTTGGAGTGGGCTGGGCCTCATTGTCTTCTTCCTCTTGAGGGCGATCCGCCCATGAAGCATCCTGTGCAATTGGCGTCAATGGAGGACCAATGCTGATGAGTTCGCTGTGTTCTAATTGAGGAAGGGCTGCATCATCTTTTACATTGTCACGATGACCAATGTCTTCAGAAGCGATGGGATCAGCTGCTGGAATGTCTTCAGGAATAGGAGCCTCTGTAGAAGCAGGCTCATGCACCGTCAGTTGACGTTCTGCGTCAGGGTGAACCATAGAAATAGGTTCAACTATCAAGGGCTCTGTGGGAGCAGCCCAAGATTTCTTGGTCTTTATCTTTTTCTTGCTGGGGGCAGTAGGAGAGGCTTCAGAGCTTTTCCTCTTCCTGGCTTCAGCCTCAGCAGTTCTTGTCTTCTTGAGCTCTGAAGCTGTTAACCGGCTCTTTGGCTTCGAGCCAGTCGTTGCAGTTGGGAAGACAAGTGGAACTGCTTCCTGCCTTGGTGCCTCTGGTTCAGCTGGAACAGTCTTCTTCTTTTTCTTTGCGGCCATCTTGGGGTCGATGCCAGGATGCCCAAGTGCCTTGTGCTTCTCAGCCTCATTGTAGGCTTGCACACATCTATCAGCCAGAGACTTCATCCGCTCACGTGAACCCTGAGCTTCTGCACGCTTCTTCAGAAAGTTTTCCTTTAGCTCATGCAACATGATATTGAAGCTCTTCACTTCTTGCATGCCGAGCTTGGCCATATTCTTCTTGAACTGAGCCTTTTCATGATCAATTTTCTACTTCAGTTCAACTATGCGCTGGGCAATAGCAAGTTCTGAAGCAATAGCGCCTTGGAAGGCGACGCTGAGGCCAACGGGCAGCTGTAGATCTTCAAAGCTGATGTTTGGTGTGGCAAACCACTCGTCAATGAAGTTGTGGATGATGGCGACATCAAAGAGAGGCAGATTGTTGAAGATTTCTGCTTCTTCTTTGCTCTTGATGAGTTGCTCAAGAGCATCATCTCCAAGATCTTCATCACTTGACAGATCAATGGCTTCACTGTGCAGGATGGCAGCAGCTGTGAGCTCTTTGCCAGTGTGAGACTGAGGCATCTTGTCCTTCTGGTGCCTTGAGACGCGTGATAAGTCTTCAGACTGCACACTATCTTCAGGAGGTGAAGTCGCCAATGGCTTTGCCTTTGAGATTTTTGGTGAAGGGGCTGGCTTTGAAGCTTTTGGCTTCTTCAACTGCTTAGGCTTCAGCACTGCAGGCACTGCTGGCGCTTCATCAGACTCAGTGTCAGCTGCAGGCTCATTCACTGCAGTCCCTTGAACCAAGATGTAGGTGATGAGGCCTTCAAGGTTGGCAAACGGACCGATGACATTGGGTTCTGCTTCCCGTGTGCCATCTGCCCTTGGTGCTGAGGGACCAGGGTTGAAGTCTAACCCAAATTTCTTCTTGTTCTGCTTCGCTGAGTTTTGGGCAAACTGGAAGTTGCGCTTGAACAGATTGTCGTCACGACACCAGAGTAGTGACGACAGATGTGCATCATCAGGCTGTGGCCCACGAACCATGCATGGATAGAAGCTTTGGGCAATAGCTTCATCTCTGGACCTGGGTACAAGGTTCTTGAATAAGATGTCTCCCCACGGTCTGTTGATGGCACTCTTCTCAGCATACTCTTGGGTTGTGAAGCGGTACTTGAACCATTGTTCTGCCCAATAGCGTCGAATCCATTGGATTCGGGTCTTGCGCTGACCATAATTCTCTTCAGGATCTGTTCTATACATTTCTGCCAGTTCATCAGGCAGATCTTTGGATGTTCCTCCATGCCGCTGTCTGCCCCCCTTCCTTGCTGCTGTTTCTGAAGCCATAAACTTTAACTTGGAAGGCTTCAAGACGTTCAAAGGCTTCAAAGGCTTTCTCTTGCTGGACCAACAGGAACTGGCTTCGGGAGAATTTATGTGTTGCTGTAAGAATTCTGCAAATGAATGCAGACTATGAGAACCAAAGGATTCTCCCACGGACATGTACCTGTGATAGCATTAAGGTGCGAGGGAAGGGGAAGAGGTCATATGCATTCTCAGAAGATTTTGAAGATAAATTAGTTTAGAAGACATTGACCTCATCGTGCGAAGACATTCACTCATAGAAAAGAAGTTGGTTCCAGATTTGTACGAACCCACATATCAGTACAAGTGAGGAATCTAACTACTTCATGAAGCACAAGTGAATATACTAGGCATGTTATGAGATGCAGATTGAGAGAGATCTAACTTGTGTGAATGGAAACTTCTTATGGTAGAAAGTGACAGAACCATGGGATCAAAAGGGGCTGTAAAAAGAAGTTTTATTTACCACACTGAGAACTGCTAGACGGAGTGGGAGATGAGGCCGAGCAGTTCACTCGTCCGTGCCCTAACTTGGCAACGGAGGAGACCTACGGCGACGGTGGAGAGAACGATGTCCGCGGTCGGCGTGAAGACGGTGTCGGAGAGGTTGCGGCAGCGAAGCGCTTCATCGCCGGCGTCGTCGAGAGCTAGCGGTGGTGCTAGGGTTCGTGCGAGGGTGGAAGAAGAGATAGTTACCGCTGTGAGTGTGTATTTATAGGCACAGGGGCGGCACTGTGTTATGACACAGGTGCCCCTAGCGATTCGCATCTGAGGAACATGTGGCCAGTTTGCGGAAGTTTGGGGTTTGTTCCACGTCCCACGCACGCCTGGATTGTCGGGTGGTCGTTCCTGCTTCTCCGGATTTTATGTGGAGGAATGAGCATTGAAAACGGACTTTATGGTTGTCTCTATATCTTCTGCTGACAAGGACGCAGTGAAGACATTCGACAGTTTCAATAGAATGCATATGACTTGGAGAGATAGAGTTTGAGATAGAAAGCATAGAGAAGTTGGGGTCGATCACATTCACTTAGTTCAAAAGATTCAACACGAAGATATAGCTATAAGTGAATGCTATAGAGGACAGAACACTAGCATATAT
>NC_041392.1:139794656-139802177 GCF_002162155.2 Triticum dicoccoides
ATAGATCCATAATCAACATAGTGAAGATAACCATGAAAATGTGTTGAGTTCGAAGCCAAACCAAATGTGAAGACATTGCAAGGTAACGCCATGAGAGAAACACTTCAAAGTAGAACGTTTGGTGGTGGCGTTACCCACCGTATAGGAAGTATTAGACCCAGACACGGTGCACAATTATCGTGGCGCTCCGAAGTCAAATTCCACATTAATGTATTCACACTTAGAATGTATGTCTTCACTGATTGAAGATATACTTCACATCGTGTGTTGCACATCTAAGTCATCAATATGCATAAGGGTTAGGATGTGTGCCTGATCACAGGACATTTGAGGATTCCAGGATATTTAGCTCACACCGTAACTTGCAAAACCTCTTCTCATCCAAGGGCTTGGTGAAGATATCTGCCAATTGCTCTTCAGTGTTGACGTGTATGATATCAATGTCTTCCTTCACAACATGATCTCTGAGAAAGTGATGACGAATTTCAATGTGCTTTGTCTTCGAGTGCTGAACTGGGTTGCTGGCAATATTAATGGTGCTTTCGTTGTCGCAGTAAAGTGGCACTTGCTTCAGATGAATGCCATAGTCCTTGAGTGTTTGCTTCATCCACAGAAGCTGAGCACAGCAAGATCCAGCAGCAATGTATTCAGATTCAGCAGTGGAGAGAGATACACAGTTCTGCTTCTTCGAAGACCAACATACAAGTGATCGTCCCAGAAAGTGACATGTGCCTGATGTAGACTTGCGATCAACTTTGTCACCAGCATAATAAGCATCTGAGAATCCAACCAAATCAAACTCTGAGCCCTTTGGATACCATAATCCTAGAGTTGGGGTGTGAGCCAAATATCGAAGAATTCGCTTCACAGCTAAGTGATGTGACTCCTTTGGTGCCGCTTGAAATCGAGCACACATGCAAACACTAAGCATAATATCTGGCCTAGATGCACATAAATAAAGCAAAGAACCAATCATGGAGTGGTATACCTTTTGATCGAACTCTTTACCATTGTCGTCAGGACCCAGATGATGTTTGGCTGGCATTGGTGTTGTGAAGCCTTTGCAGTCTTGCATACCGAACTTCTTCAGGCAATCTTTGAGATACTTCTCTTGAGATATGAAGATACCATTGCGTTGTTGTCGTATTTGAAGACCAAGGAAGAACTTCAGCTCCCCCATCATGGACATTTGATATTGCTCTTGCATCATATATCCAAACTCTTCACTGTACTTCTGATTTGTGCAGCCGAAGATAATGTCATCCACATATATTTGGCACACAAACAATTCACCATCATATGTCTTCGTGAAAAGAGTGGGATCTAGGGAACCAGGTATGAAGCCTTTGCTCTTCAGGAAGTATTTGAGTGTGTCATACCAGGCCCTAGGGGCTTGTTTGAGGCCATACAGTGCCTTGTTGAGCTTGTATACCATGTCAGGATGTTTTGGATTTTCAAAGCCAGGCGGTTGTGCAACATATACTTCTTCTTCAATCTTGCCATTGAGGAAGGCACTCTTCACATCCATTTGATATAGAAGAATGTTATGATGATTTGCATAGGCCAGCAGTATGCGTATGGCTTCAAGCCTAGCCACAGGAGCAAATGTTTCATCGAAGTCAATGCCTTCCACTTGAGTATATCCTTGAGCAACGAGATGAGCTTTGTTTCTGACAACTTGACCATGCTCATCTTGCTTGTTGCGGTATATCCATTTGGTGCCTATTATGTTGTGCTTTCGTGGATCAGGACGCTTAACTAGTTCCCATACATTATTCAGCTCAAACTGTTGAAGCTCTTCTTGCATAGCTTGAATCCATTCAGGTTCCATGAAGACTTCTTCAACTTTCTTGGGTTTTGATATTGAGACGAATGCGAAGTGCCCACTGAAATTTGCCAGCTGAGTTGCCCTTGAACGAGTGAGTGGACCTGGTGCATTGATGCTGTCAATTATTCTTTCAATCTGCACTTCATTGGCAACACGAGGATGTACAGGGCGAAGGCTTTGCTCTTGCTGATCTGTGTTGTTGTTGGGAGGAATATCTTCAGGCTGAGCATTGTCTTCATGTTGATCAGGTGCTGAGATGATAAGTTCTTCTTCAGGATGAGCTTCAGAAGGTATAATCTCTCCAGTTCCCATTAGCTTGATTGATTCACTAGCTGGAATTTCATCTAGCACATTTGGCAGTTGCTCTCTTTGTGAACCATTTGTCTCATCGAACCGCACATCCACTGTTTCAACCACTTTGTAATGAAAGAGATTGAAGACTCTGTAGGAGTGCGAATCCTTTCCATATCCAAGCATAAGACCCTCATGTGCTTTTGGTGCAAGCTTTGAGGTGTGGTGTGGGTCCTTGATCCAGCACCTTGCGCCAAATACTCTGAAGTAACTGACATTTGGCTTCTTGCCAGTTAGGAGTTCATAAGATGTCTTGTTCAGAAGCTTGTTAAGATAAACACGATTAATTGTATGGCATGCAGTGTCAATGGCTTCAGTCCAGAACTTTCTTGGAGTCTTGTGTCAATGGCTTCATCTAGCATCGTTCTGGCCATCTCAATGAGTGTTCTGTTCTTGCGTTCGATGACGCCATTCTGCTGTGGCATGTACGGAGCTGAGAATTCATGTGTGATGCCCAAGGTATCAATATATGTATCAAGGCTAGTGTTCTTGAATTCAGTGCCATTGTCACTTCTGATGTTCTTTATCTTGGCGCCGTAATTGTTCATGGCTCGATTGGCGAAGCGTCTGAAGACATCCTGCACTTCAGTCTTGTAAAGGATTATGTGCACCCAAGTATATCTAGAGTAATCATCAACAATGACAAAGCCATAGAGGCAAGCAGTAGTAGTAAAAGTTGAGTAGTGAGTGGGACCAAAAAGATCCATGTGAAGCAGTTCGAAGGGTCGAGTAGTGGTCATGATTGTCTTCGAGGGATGTTTTGCCCTCGTCATCTTCCCTGCTTCACAGGCACCGCATAAGTGATCTTTCTTGAACTTGATGCCCTCGATGCCTATGACATGTTTCTTCTTTGCAAGGGTGTGGAGGTTCCTCATGCCAGCATGCCCAAGCCTCCGATGCAAAAGCCAGCATTCTGAAGCTTTTGCAAGAAGACATACTGCAAGTTGTGGCCCTGCTGAGAAATCTACCACGTATAGATCATCTTTTTGATACCCTTCAAACACTAGAGACTTGTCAGATTACATTAGTACAAGGCAAGGATATTTTCCAAACATTACGATCATGTTCAAATCGCAAAGCATTGAGACAGACATTAAGTTGAAGCCAGGGGATTCAACAAGCATGACTTTATCCATGTGCTGATCCCTTGAGATTGCAACTCTACCTAGACCCAATACCTTACTTTTACCTGTGTCAGCAAATGTGATGTGGCTCTTGTCGGATGGACGTAAGGTTGAGTCCATAAAAAGGCTTCTTTTGCCAGTCATGTGATTTGTACACCCATTGTCAAAATTCCATTCTGAAGACTTTGAAGATGCTGGTGTCGTACCCTACAGTGAAGTTAGGGGGATAGGCTTCACGAAGAGAATTGTGAAGCAAAAACATTTGACGAACCAGTGGGTTATGAAAACTTAGATCCAGATTAGGACTAATAGGGAGAGTAGCATGCGATTCAGGAATGAAGTACATAATGATGCCATTCGGGCATTTTATCTTGTGCCCTACAAGATTTTTAAGGTCCCCAGCAATAGCGTCAGAAGATTTTGTTTTTCTACTGGAGACCTTTCCCTGCAAAAGAGAGTTAAGCTTTCTTAACCACCCACATCTTCAAGGGTGGCTTAGAAGCAATAAGTCTAAGTGCAGCATCTGAGAATTTTGGTTTTGGAGCCCTAGCAAACAGTCTAGCAGGCGGACAATAGTACTCATAAGAATAGGCAGAATAATTTTTGGTCATATGAACATGACGGTTTGATGAACCGCTCTCATATTCATATGCCTGAGTATGGTTTCCCTGCAAAACATTTGCGTTAGTGTGACTCAGGTGAGTCCTCTGTTTGTATGAAGCCTTTGGACCGTATGAAGCCTTTGGTCTGGGGTTTGTCTTTTTCAAGTGAGGTGTCATGAAGACATTCACAAGAAGATTTTCCAGACACTTTTTCGGAACCCAGATCTTCTTCATAGGCGGTCCATTCCTACAGTTAGTACCAATGTACCTGGCAAACACTTCACCATTCTGATTCTTAAATAGTATATAGTTTGCATCAAAGGATTCATCAATGATAATGGGGTTAGCACAAGTGAAGCCAGATAAATTGGATGGATCTGCTGAAGGTTCCTTTGCAGCAACCCACTTGGTTTTGGGGTACTGCTCAGGTTTCCAGTAGGAGCCATCTGCATTTATTTTCCTTACGAACCCAACACCCTCTTTCCTAGGGTTTCGGTTCAGAATCTGCTTCTTGAGGACATCACATAATGTCTGATGTCCTTTAAGACTTTTGTACATCCCTGTTTCAAGCAATGTCTTCAACCTAGCATTCTCATCAGCAATAGCAGTGGTATCCTCAGCAGAGGGGTTAGTTACCACATCAATAGTTGAAGATATTGCAACAGCAGTAGCAGTGGAACATTCAGCAACAGAAGTAGCATTATCACGCTCAATGCATTTAAGACAAGGTGGTTCAAATCCTTCCTGAGCGGAACTGATCTGTTCGACGCAAAGTGACTCGTTTTCCTTTTGAAGATCTTCATGAGCCGCTCTCAATTTCTCAAGTTCTTGCTTCCTTTGAAGATAATCATAGGAAAGCTTTTCATGAGTTGTTGAGAGAGTATCATGACGATCTTCAAGTTCCTGATACTTAACATGAAGATTTTTTATGTCTTCAATTAAGGATTCAGATCGAGTCATTTCAGCACCCAACAGATCATCGCTTCTGACAAACAGTTTTTGAATATGTTCCATGGCTTTCTGTTGTTCAGTTGCAATTTTAGCAAGTGTTTTGTAACTGGGTTTTGAATCACAATCAGAGTCATCGTCACTAGATGTTTGATAGTGAGTAGTTCGTTTGTTTACCTTGGCACCGCGTGCCATGAAGCAGTAGGTAGGAGTGGAGTAGTCCTTGTCATTTGCATCGGTGTCGGTGATGAAGTCATTGTCTTCAGTGTTGAAGATGGACTTGGTGACGTATGCTGTAGCCAGACTTGCAATGCCAGAATCAGACTCCTCCTCAGACTCCACCTCTGCCTCCTCAGAAGCGGACTCCTCCTCTGAATCCATTTCCTTGCCAACAAACGCACGTGCCTTGCTAGATGAGCTCTTCTTGTGTGATGAAGACTTTGAGGAAGACTTGGAAGAAGACTTTGTGTATTTCTTCTTCTTCTTGTCGTCTGAGTCATATTTCTTGCTCTTCTTCTTCTTTCTGTTCTCATTGTCCCACTTTGGACACTCAGAGATGAAGTGTCCAGTTTTCTTGCACTTGTGGCATGTTTTCTTCTTGTAGTCATGAGCAGAAGCTTCATCATTCCTTGAGCTTGATCGTGAAGACTTTCTGAAGCCTTTCTTCTTGGTGAATTTTTGGAACTTCTTCACTAGCATTGCAAGTTCCCTTCCAATGTCTTCAGGATCATCAGAACTGCTATCAGATTCTTCTTCAGATGAGGAAACAACTTTTGCCTTCAAGGCACGAGTTCGCCCATAGTTTGGACCGTAGATATCTCTTTTCTCAGAAAGCTAAAACTCATGTGTGTTGAGCCTCTCAAGTATGTCAGATGGATCGAGTGTCTTGAAATCAGGACGTTCTTGAATCATCAGGGCTAGGATGTCAAACGAACTGTCAAGTGATCTTAGCAGCATCTTGACGACTTCATGTTTGGTGATCTCAGTAGCACCGAGGGCTTGAAGCTCATTTGTGATGTCAGTGAGTCGATCAAATGTGTGCTGGACATTCTCATTGTCATTTCGCTTGAAGCGGTTGAAGAGGTTGCGA
Source organism: Triticum dicoccoides (assembly GCF_002162155.2). Classification (NCBI taxonomy): domain Eukaryota; kingdom Viridiplantae; phylum Streptophyta; class Magnoliopsida; order Poales; family Poaceae; genus Triticum; species Triticum dicoccoides. The sequence continues at coordinate 139,800,600 of NC_041392.1, forward strand.
AGGACACTGATTCTCTGATCTCTCTGGGTTGAGATGCCTTCATTGACCTTGGAGAGCTAGTCCCAGACCAGCTTGGATGTCTTCAAAGCACTCACACGGCCATACTGTCCTTTGGTCAGATGACCACAGATGATGTTCTTGGCAGTAGAATCCAGTTGAACGAATTTCTTGACATCAGCAGCAGTGACACCTTCTCCAGCCTTGGGAACGCCGTTCTTGACGACATAACATAGGTCGACGTCAATGGCTTCAAGATGCATACGCATCTTATTCTTCCAGTAGGGATATTCAGTTCCATCGAAGACGGGGCACGCAGCGGAGACTTTAATTATCCCTGCAATCGACATAGCTAAAACTCCAGGTGGTTAAACCGAATCACACAGAACAAGGGAGCACCTTGCTCTGATACCAATTGAAAGTGCGTTATATCGACTAGAGGGGGGGGGTGAATAGGCGATTTTTATGAAAGTCTTCAAAACGTGGAAGTTATGAAGACAAACAGTAGAGATATGCCTATCACTATGCAGCGGAAGTTAGATTACACTAGGCAAGCCATGGTCAAGTATTCAATAGAGTGAAAGCACAATGACAAGTAGCTGCAGTGTAATAAGGATCAGGTAGGAAGATGTTATGAAGCCAAACAAATCATACAGTTACGTTGTGAAGACAAAAGATATAGCAAGCATGCAGTGGCTTCACAATGAGTAACAGTAAGTAAAAGGAAGTGAAGATGAAACCAGTGACTCGTTGAAGACAATGATGTGTTCGACCAGTTCCAGTTGCTGTGACAACTGTACGTCTGGTTGGAGCGGCTAGGTATTTAAACCTTAGGACACACAGTCCCGGACACCCAGTCCTGAACACGCAGCTCAGGACACCAAGTCCTCACCGTATTCTCCTTGAGCTAAGGTCACATAGTCCTCGCCCAATCACTCAGGTAAGTCTTCAAGGTAGACTCCCAAACCTTCACAGACTTCGTTCACTGGCAATCCACAATGTCTCTTGGATGCTCTGAACGCGACGCCTAATGTCACACCCTAGCTAGTCATGCATTAGAGTGTTGCATCATGTTTACTCTTTCATCAGAAACTTGAAATGGGGATGACAGAACCCCCAGTCCCCTCTGAAACCAACTAGGGTTACTAAAATAATTTTCAATGACCCTGAAATGCCCTTCTAAAATGCCCATCATTTTTGTCTTGGTTCAGAACCTCTGCCAAAAGTGGTGCACATTTTCCTAGGCCATCTTAGGGTTTTTGAATTAAATCATAAATATTTGAATTTGGGCATTTAAAATTATATAAAATATTTAAATGCTCAAATATCTCCAAACTAAAATGTTTCATGTTGGAAATAATCCAACTATGGACCAGGAGTAATTTGGTGATTTTTGAAGTTGCCTAGGTATTTTATTAAATTCAAACAAAGTTGCAGATATATTAAATAAAAACAGAAACAGAAAAAAGGGGAAAAACTTACCTGTCGCCCAGTACCGGCCCACCTGCCGGCCCAGCCCAGCACCGCGCCAGCGAGCTGCTTCCGGCCAGGCAGGCAGGCAGGTGCTCGACGGCGAGCACC
>NC_041392.1:139804886-139867531 GCF_002162155.2 Triticum dicoccoides
AGGTGGTGACCCTGAGCTTGTGAAGGACCTTGTAGTATAGCTAGGCTTCCCAAGCCTCTTTTATTTTACTAGTTGTCTGTACTCAGACAAGTTACTTCCGCTGCTGGTTTGTATGACTGTATGACTTGTATGTTGGGTCGTGAGACCCGTACCTTTGTGTATGTTATGTATGGCTCCCTGAGCCTTAAATAAAGTACTTGTGTCGTAGAGTCATGTTGTGATGCTTCGTTGTATTTGCACATATCGAGCATATTGTGTGTATGATTGAAATGCTTGGTATGTGTGGGATCTGACTATCTAGTTGTTTATCTTTAGTAGCCTCTCTTACCGGGAAATGTCTCCTAGTGTTACCGCTGAGCCATGGTAGCTTGCTACTGCTCTGGAACATTTAGGCTGGCCGGCATGTGTCCTTCTTCGTTCCTGTGTCTGTCCCTTCTGGGAAATGTCACGCTTTGAGTACCGGAGTCCTGTTAGCCCGCTACAGCCCGGTTTACCGGAGTCCTGCTAGCCCAGTGCTACAGCCCGGACCCACTTGCTGATGACCGACACGTTCGAAGCTGGGTCATGGATGCCTGTCCCTGTAAGTCTGTGCCACTTTGGGTTTACGACTAGTCATGTCAGCCCGGACTCTTTATCATATGGATGCTAGCGACACTATCATATACGTGAGCCAAAAGGCGCAAACGGTCCCGGGCAAAGGTAAGGCGACACCCGTGGGGATACCGTGCGCGAGGCCGCAAAGTGATATGAGGTGTTATCGGCTAGATCGATGTGACATCGAGTCGGGGTCCTGACAGCGTTGGCATCAGAGCCGGACTGCCTGTAGGTTCTCCAAGCCAAACTGGTCGATGTTGAGTCTAGAAATTCTTTAGTTATATGTAGGGGAATTGTTTGTGGGTTGGAACGTAAGGCTCTTTTTACTCCTTTATCTTATGACATTCTGATCTGAGTCAGTCCATTCTTCTACCGGGGGTTAAGGAATTAGGATCTATTCTCTCTATCAGGATCACGTGTTACTAATCAGTAGTACCTTATAAGTTTGATGGACACAAGCCTAGTTCAGTTCTACTACCACATTATGTTGTTAGAATGGATTCAGAACTTTGATATGATGATGTTGAGTGTGTATGAAATCCTTTGTCAAATGTCTCAAAATCCTTCTTGAGCATTTACAGCTGTTATGCTGCCGAAATTTCGCTAGAATTCTAATGCCTTTGCATTATGATTGTGCTTTCAGATGGCCACTCGCGACCTCAATCAAGTGGTTCGCCTGACTCGATGCCTAGATGTACCCGGCCATACTGCCAAGTTGGTCAGGGTAATGACTGAGGCTGGATACCGCTGGTATCCCGAGTACACGGTCGAAGAGCAATTTCGGGACTTCAATCAAAGCCAGTATCTCTGCACTGTTAGGATATTTCCATCTTATCCTGGATCCACCGAGCCTCTTCACTGCTCCTATGGACTCGGGGTTACTATTGAGATGGCTGTGCAGGACGCCGCCTACTCTATGATGACCATTATGCGAGTCAGATCTGGTCTATTTCGGGACTCTGATTTCCGGTATATGCCAGGATCACTTCCAGGAGCACAAGGGTATCTCCAGGCTATCTATGCTGACCCCACTCAGGAGGATTCACGGACTCGCACCACTGCTGAGATGCTCGAGGATAAGGACCGTGAAAATCGGGCCTTAAGGTTAGAGCTCTTCAATACCCGTGCTGACCACTGGGCCACTTTGACTCGGTTCGCACCGGCGGTGCAAGCTGGATTCTCAGATATGCGCGGTCTCTATCCTGTGAGATCTGCTCTGCCAGACGTGATGGTTTGGCGTGATGTAGGAGGCATCACCCCACCTCGCGGTCCCCGCAGGCCACCGTTTGTTGGTCCAAGGCCTCATCCTAGCCCCTATGGTCCACAAGCTCCGCGAGATCGTCTGTTTCCGGATGATCATGTTGAGCTTCCAGGCTATGGAGGTGACTTCTACGAGGACTACTACGGATCGGTCTGAGTCAGTGGTAGTATCACTAGTTCGCACTAGCTGTGTCGTCTATCGTCCCGCGTGACTCGTGGGATATGACCTAGTTTGTACTCCTTCCGGAGGTGTAGAAAAATAATGTATAGGAGCTTGGAATGCCTCCGATGAGATGTAATCCTCTTTTCACCGTAATAGTACTTGTTTGGTCTTGTACTAAACCCTGTATGGTGTGTATGACGATGGAATAAAGAAGCAGTTTCTGTATCTACCATGTCATACGGATGATCATCTTGCATTTCGAGTTATTCCTTACATTTTACCCTATGTCGGAATTTTATCATCCTGACTAAATCATTGTCTTGTTTACCTAGGATGGTCAACACGCGCGCTAACCATGCTTCTCAAGAGCAGGCCGAAGGCAGTGAAGCCAGGGATGCAAATCTGCCTCATCCTCCTTCACTAGCCGAGGTTATGATGGAAGCTGAGAGAAACAAGCGGGAGACCAACCGTTTGTTGGAGCGTATTGAACAGAACACAGCACACCATCAGAGGACTAACGTGGTGTCACTCAGTGATTTCATCAAATTACATCCACCCACGTTCCACCACTCTATCGAGCCTCTCGACGCTGATGACTGGCTTCGCAGTATCTCTCATAAACTGCGTTCCGCGCTGGTAGCGGAGGCTGACAAGGTCACCTTTGCTGCATATCATCTTGAAGGCCCCGCCAGTCTATGGTGGGAGAATTATGGAGCTATGCGCCCAGCGGGCCATGTCACTACTTGGGCTGAATTCAGCGAGGCTTTCCGTGAACATCACATTCCGGAGGGTCTCATGGACCGTAAACGTGAAGAATTTTGCAGTTTCACCCAAGGCCGACTTTCTGTGGATGCTTACAGCAGGGAGTTTGGTAATCTCGCACGATATGCAACCGAGGAAGTGTCTACCGATGCCAAGAAGCAAGCAAGGTTCCGTAAGGGCCTTAGTCCTGAGCTTCGCCGTGACCTCCGTCTGCATGAGTGCACAACTTTTCAGAAACTTGTCAACAAAGCCATCAGTGCCGAAACTGGTCAGACTGACTATGACGCAACACGCAAGCATGGCCGTGACATGGGTTCCTCATCCGGTGCTGGTCCTCAGAAGCGTCGCGTGTGGGTACCCAACACCGCCCTGCCACCTAGGTTTACACCAAGGCCATCCTTCCAGGCGCCTCGCCCCGTTCAACAGTCTGCTCCAGCCAAGCCCTATGGGGGTCCAACTAACAATGCTCCTCCACGTACCAGTTCCGTGACTTGTTTCAAGTGTGGGGAATCTGGTCACTATATGCGTGAGTGTCCCCAGACCAACCCCAATCAATCTGCTAAAGCTGTTGGCCGTGGCAAGCCGACAGGAAAAATATTCCACGCCAAGCCGATCACCGCTTCACGTGGCCATGTCAACTGTATCTCTGCCGAAGAAGCTCAAGAGGATCCCAACGTCGTTCTCGGTACGCTTCTTGTTAACTGCCACCCGGCATCTGTTCTTTTCGATACAGGAGCCTCTCATTCTTTTATATCTGAAAGTTATGCTCGTTTGCATAACGTTGCATTCTGTGACATGCCATCCACTATGGAAATTTCTACCCCTGGTTCTAGATGGCAGACCTCTAGGGTAAGTTATGGAAATGAAATCCAAGTCGACAGACTTGTTTTCCTCGCGTCTTTGATAGCCCTTAAATCTTCAGATATTAATATCATTCTGGGTATGGACTGGATGTCGGCTCATCATGCCCAAATCGATTGCTTCTCTAAGGACTTTGTTATCTACTGCGACGCCTCGCGACAAGGACTAGGTTGCATTCTCATGCAAGATCGACACGTAATTGCCTACGCTTCACGGCAATTGCACCCACATGAGGAGAATTATCCTACCCATGATCTAGAGCTTGCAGCCGTAGTCTATGCACTTAAGACCTGGCGACATTACCTCCTCGGTAATCGTTGCAAAATATTCACTGATCACCAAAGTCTGAAGTACATCTTCACCCAACCGGATTTGAATCTCAGGCAAAGACGTTGGGTCGAGTTGATCACAGATTTCGACTTAGGAATAACCTACACCCCAGGGAAAGCCAACGTCATGGCTGATGCGCTAAGTCGTAAATCTTATTGTAACAATCTGATGTTACAACAAAGTCAACCGCTTCTCCATGAGGAATTTCGGAAGCTTAACCTCCACATTGTTCCTCAAGGATTTCTTTCCACCTTGGTGGTGAAACCTACTCTTACGGATCAAATCATTGCTGCCCAGAAGCGAGATAAGGGAATAGCTAAGATCAAGGAGAACATTGCTAGCGGAGGTGCTAGTTGTTTCTCCACAAATGATCATGGTGTTGTGTACTTTGAGAACCGTCTAGTGGTTCCCAAGAACCAGCATCTACGGCAGTTGATCCTTAAGGAGGCTCATGAATCTCCTCTCACTATTCATCCCGGTGGTACTAAGATGTATCAGGACCTACGCCAGAGGTTCTGGTGGACTAGGATGAAGAGAGAAATTGCTCAGTATATTGCTAATTGCGACGTTTGTCGTCGTGTAAAAGCAGAGCACCAACGGCCTGCTGGCACCCTTCAACCCCTAGCTATTGCTGAATGGAAATGGGATAAAATTGGTATGGATTTCATTACCGGTTTTCCCAGGACTAAGAGAGGGAATAATGCTATCTTCGTCGTGGTCGATCGTCTTTCCAAAGTAGCCCATTTCTTACCTGTTCGTGAGAGTATAACCGCTAGTCAGCTGGCAGACTTATACATCTCCCGAATAGTGTCTCTCCATGGTGTTCCTTTGGAAATTAACTCGGATCGAGGAAGTCTTTTCACCTCTCGATTTTGGGAAAGTTTCCAAAATGCTATGGGAACCCGTCTCTCCTTTAGCACCGCCTTCCACCCTCAGTCGAGCGGTCAAGTGGAACGCGTCAACCAGATTCTAGAAGACATGCTTCGAGCCTCTGTTATCTCATTCGGAATGGATTGGGAGAAGTGCCTTCCATTTGCCGAATTCGCTTATAACAACAGCTATCAATCTAGCTTGGGTAAAGCCCCTTTTGAAGTTCTCTATGGACGACGGTGTCGAACACCCCTTAACTGGTCAGAGACCGGGGAAAGACAATTCTTTGGCCCAGATATGATTCAGGAAGCAGAAGAACAAGTTCGCATCGTTCGTGAAAAGTTGAAAACAGCCCAATCTCGTCAAAAGAGTCAATATGACCGAAAACATAAGGCTATGACTTTCGAGGTTGACGAGAAGGCTTATCTTCGGGTCACCCCTCTGAAGGGAACCCATCGTTTTGGTATCAAAGGCAAATTGGCTCCTCGTTACATTGGACCTTTTCGCATTCTTGCCAAACGAGGAGAAGTTGCCTACCAGTTGGAACTACCTCCGCATCTCTCCAGAGTCCATGATGTCTTCCACGTTTCTCAACTCAGGCGTTGCTTCTCGGATCCTATCCGTGGAGTGGACTACGAAACGCTTGATCTCCAAGATAATCTTACATACCGAGAGTACCCCATTCGTATCCTCGATCGGGCCGAGCGTACCACTCGACGTCATAATATCAAGTTTCTCAAGGTTCAATGGTCGCACCATTCTGAGGATGAAGCAACTTGGGAAAGGGAAGATCGTCTTCGACTCGAGTACCCCGCCTTCTTTCCGGAGGAACCCAAATCTCGGGACGAGATTCTTTTGAGTGGGGGTGAGTTGTCACACCCTGGCTAGTCATGCATTAGAGTGTTGCATCATGTTTACTCTTTCATCAGAAACTTGAAATGGGGATGACAGAACCCCCAGTCCCCTCTGAAACCAACTAGGGTTACTAAAATAATTTTCAATGAACCTGAAATGCCCTTCTAAAATGCCCATCATTTTTGTCTTGGTTCAGAACCTCTGCCAAAAGTGGTGCACATTTTCCTAGGCCATCTTAGGGTTTTTGAATTAAATCATAAATATTTGAATTTGGGCATTTAAAATTATATAAAATATTTAAATGCTCAAATATCTCCAAACTAAAATGTTTCATGTTGGAAATAATCCAACTATGGACCAGGAGTAATTTGGTGATTTTTGAAGTTGCCTAGGTATTTTATTAAATTCAAACAAAGTTGCAGATATATTAAATAAAAACAGAAACAGAAAAAAGGGGAAAAACTTACCTGTCGCCCAGTACCGGCCCACCTGCCGGCCCAGCCCAGCACCGCGCCAGCGAGCTGCTTCCGGCCAGGCAGGCAGGCAGGTGCTCGACGGCGAGCACCGCATGGGTGCCACGCACCTGCTCGCCGCCTCGCCGCCTCCCTCGCCCGGCTAACGCCGTGGATCGGCCTCCCTCTCTCCCCCGAACCCCCCAGACACCCGCTCTCCTCTCCAGCTCCTCCCCCTCGCACGCCCCAGCCATGGCCGACGCCATCGCCGCCACCCCCTCGCCGTAGCCACGCCCTACGTCCACCCCACACCGTGCCACCGTGTCCAGGAGCTCCGCCGCCGTCCACTTCATCGAGCTAGCCGAGCCCCGTGTGCTCGTGCGGCCCGAGACCACCGCACCGACCTCGCCCGAGCTCACCGTCGCCGGAGATCCCCTTCAACGCCGTCGCCGCCTCAGCTCGTCCCCGACCTCGCCGGTGGCCTCTACGGGAGCGCTGTGAGCCTAGCTACTCCTCCGACCCTCTCTCTCTCATTCCTGAGCCGTGTAGCCACCGCACGAGGATCACACGCCCGCACCGCCGCGGATCTCGTCGCCGACGTGCTTCCGGCCACACTCCGGCCACAAGATGGTGTCCATCTTACTCACCGAGTCCCGCAACACCTAGCTAGCTACTCCACGAGCCTCACCGACCCCTCTAGCGCCAAGTTCATCTTCGACCGAGCCCCGGTGGCTGCGAAAGTCGTCGCCGGCGCCAACTCCGGCCACCCCGACCCCAACGGACTCCGCCAAGAGCTGCGGTTTGTCCTCAGCTCCACTCCGGTGGTCTCCGCGGCCCATTTGGTGGCCGAAATGGCCAAAACCACTCCCGCCGCCGCGTCGGGCTCGCCGGCGGCTAAACGCCGGCGTCGCTGGCTTTGACTTTGACCACGGGTGGGCCCTGGTTGACTCCCCTGAGTCAATGACAGGTGGGGCCCAGCCCTGTTAATTAAACAGGATTAGTTTTAATTAAATTTTAATTAAAATAATCACCCTGACATGCGGGACCCACTGTCAGGTTTGACCCAGACCTGTTCCGTTGACCTGCTGACGTCACACTAACGTCAGGCTGACGCAGTAATTGATTTTCTGGATTTAATTTAAATCAGGAAATTCCAGAATATAATTTAAACTTCAAAAATTCATAACTTTTATTCTGTAACTCCAAATTGGACAAATTATATATGAAAAATGATCAGAAAAATCCAATCTATCCATCTGTACTATTTTCATGCATGATCAAACAAGTTAAATTGATGTTTCAAGCAGAACAAGGAAAAGCACTTTAAAAGGCCATATTTGAATCTGAAATTTGAATCCTTGATTCAAATTTGTTCAAACCCTTCTGGTTTTAGTTGCATTAGCCCAACACACTCATATTGCCATGTTTCATGCATGCATCATATTGTTGCACATTGTTTGGTGATGGTTGTGTATCGATGTCCCTTGCGACAGGTTCTGCCTCCGAGGAATACCGTGATTACCCTAACGAAGAACCGTATCAGTGCATCGAACCATCAGGCAAGCAACCAACCATTTGATCATATCGAACAATCCCATGTTCTCGCTCCTCCTCTCTTTTACTGCATTAAGACAACGTGATTCAAACTGCTGTGTGCTACGGTACTTGAACCCATTTCCTCTGCATGACCTGTCATTGCCACAGTAACTAGATGAAACCCACTAGCATGTGTAGGAGTTGATTGAGCCATATGTATGTGTTGTTCCTACCTTGCTATGCCTGCTATGCTTAGAGTCGTGTCAGGTCTGGTTCATCGGGGTGATGGGCTAGAGTGAAATGATTATGTCGGTAACGAGAGTGGTGTGGTGAACACGATTTGGTAAAGGTATCGATGAGAGGCCATGTAGGAGTACATGGTGGGTTGTTTCATTGAAGCCGACCTTAAGCACTGAGATCTGTATGCGTGATTTAAGATACAGCTACTACCATGCATTGGGCCCTGAAATATGACCCCGCTCGACTTCTTATTCACCCTAGCTCTCTGTCCAGGAGTTGCAAGTAGTTTCTGGTGTTTGTAGCCTACTGGAGGCCGTGGACAGCGCTGACCGTAGGGGTGGGCTGTGATGCGGTAGGTACGTGGCCGGGTGTACCGAATACCCGTTAGGTATCTCGGGAACCCTGTTCACATCGTTCGGGGCCGTATGGGAAACCCCGGCCGGACTCCCTGCGGATGGAACCTGAATAGGCGATAAATCTGGACTAGAGGCTTAAGTGTTTAGGTAGGTCGTGGTCTACACCCACGTCGGCTTTCGCTTGAAGTCTGCCGAGCACATGTCGTGTGCAGACGCTAAGTGGTGGAAACATGTATGAAGAAGTACACCCCTGCAGGGTTATCATAATCTATTCGAATAGCCGCGTCCGCGGTAAAGGACTACTTGGTTGCCTATACAGTTCATAGACAAGTAAATGGAAACTGTTAAAAGCCTCAAGATAAGTGTGAGTGCCGAGGATGGCTCTTCCGTAGGAAGACGGAGGTGGATCCTCGGTAGTGTATTGAAGTGGTGAGTAGTGGACTCGTGTGCGCAAAACCATTTCAAGTTGGAGTATCGTAGGATAGTCTAGCCAAGAGTCAAAGCTGGCTTGCTGCAATAACTCCACCAACCCTTCCTGATACTAAGCATGTATGTAGGATCTGATGTAAGTCTTGCTGAGTACCTTTGTACTCATGTTGCTATAATCTACATTTTTACAGAAGACGCTGCAACCCCTTCTGATGGGTTCTATGTAGACGTTGACATCAACGAGTAGGCTAAAGGCCCAGGTGGTGACCCTGAGCTTGTGAAGGACCTTGTAGTATAGCTAGGCTTCCCAAGCCTCTTTTATTTTACTAGTTGTCTGTACTCAGACAAGTTACTTCCGCTGCTGGTTTGTATGACTGTATGACTTGTATGTTGGGTCGTGAGACCCGTACCTTTGTGTATGTTATGTATGGCTCCCTGAGCCTTAAATAAAGTACTTGTGTCGTAGAGTCATGTTGTGATGCTTCGTTGTATTTGCACATATCGAGCATATTGTGTGTATGATTGAAATGCTTGGTATGTGTGGGATCTGACTATCTAGTTGTTTATCTTTAGTAGCCTCTCTTACCGGGAAATGTCTCCTAGTGTTACCGCTGAGCCATGGTAGCTTGCTACTGCTCTGGAACATTTAGGCTGGCCGGCATGTGTCCTTCTTCGTTCCTGTGTCTGTCCCTTCTGGGAAATGTCACGCTTTGAGTACCGGAGTCCTGTTAGCCCGCTACAGCCCGGTTTACCGGAGTCCTGCTAGCCCAGTGCTACAGCCCGGACCCACTTGCTGATGACCGACACGTTCGAAGCTGGGTCATGGATGCCTGTCCCTGTAAGTCTGTGCCACTTTGGGTTTACGACTAGTCATGTCAGCCCGGACTCTTTATCATATGGATGCTAGCGACACTATCATATACGTGAGCCAAAAGGCGCAAACGGTCCCGGGCAAAGGTAAGGCGACACCCGTGGGGATACCGTGCGTGAGGCCGCAAAGTGATAGGAGGTGTTATCGGCTAGATCGATGTGACATCGAGTCGGGGTCCTGACACCTAACCGTCTGTGGATGCACAGTCCTGAAGTGTAATAAGTCTTCAGATCACACAGACAAGAAGACTTAAGTGATGCCCAATGTTCTCTGGCTCTGGTGGTTAGGACTTTATCCTCGCAAGGAATTCTCTCTCAAAGGCTTCGAGGTGGGTTACTCTGAAACGACAAAAGCCGTGCACTGAAATCTGAGCAGCCAACCATTTATGGTTGTAGGGGGTGGGCTATTTATAGCCACTTGGCAACCCGACCTGATTTGTCCGAAATGACCTTGGGTCACTAAGGAACTGACACGTGTCTCAATGGTCAGATTTCAAACTCTCATGGCAAATTTACTTGGGATACAAGCAAAGGTGACTTGTCCGGCTCTGGACAAGATTCGCTCTCATTGTCTTCACTCGAAGACATAGGTTTTTGGTTTAGGCATCACTTCAGTCATTCTGACTGGTTCTCCTGGACCCCACTTAACAGTACGGTGGTTCCTATGACTCAACACAAAAGAAAAAGAACTACGAAAGATCTAAGTCTTCGAGCTCCATAGGCTTCATAACGTGTCTTCTTTTGTCATAGTCTTCAATGTGAATATCTTCATATACCACCTTTGGCTTCAATGTCTTCATACATTTTTAGGGGTCATCTCTGGTAGTAAAACCGAATCAATGAGGGACTTCTACCTGTGTTATCCTGCAATTCTTACAAACACATTAGTCCCTCAACTAGGTTTGTCGTCAATACTCCAAAACCAACTAGGGATGGCACTAGATGCACTTACACATCCGAAGAACGCGGTACACCCAGCTACAGGGGTGCCGCACACGCTCTATGTTTCACCGATGAGGTGCTGGACCATGAATTTCCAGAGGGATTCAAACCCGTAAACATAGAGACATACGACGGAACAACAGACCCTGGGGTCTGGATTGAGGACTACATCCTTCATATCCATATGGCTCGAGGAGATGATCTCCATGCCATCAAGTACTTACCCCTCAAGCTCAAAGGACCAGCTCGTCACTGGCTTAAAGGCCTCCCCGAAAGCTCCATTGGAAGTTGGGAAGAGCTCGAAGATGCCTTTCGGGCAAATTTTCAAGGGACTTATGTCCGACCTCCGGATGCGGATGATTTGAGTCATATAACTCAACAGCCCGGACAGTCAGCCCGAAAGCTTTGGAACAGGTTTCTTACTAAAAAGAACCAGATTGTCGACTGTTCGAACGCTGAAGCCTTGGCAGCTTTTAAGCGTAGCGTCCATGACGAATGGCTCGCCAGACACCTCGGCCAAAATAAGCCGAGAACGATGGCCGCGTTAACAAACCTCATGACCCGCTTTTGCATGGGTGAGGACAGCTGGCTAGCCAGATGTAGCACCAGCGACCCCACTACATCTGAAGTTAGAGATGGAAACGGGAAATCACGGTGCAACAGCAATTACAAACGCCAGAATAAAGAAGACAACACGAAGGGCACGACAGTAAACGCCGGTTTCAAAAGCTCTCGGCCAGGTCAAAAGCCGCCCTCTAAAGGCACCAGGGATGAACTGTCCAGCCTCAACAAACTTCTGGACCAAGTATGTCAGATCCATAGTACCCCTGGTAAACCTGCTAATCATACCCACAGAGAATGCTGGGTCTTCAAGCAATCCGGCAAGATCAAAGCCGTACACAAGGGGGAGGATACACCAAGTGAAGACGAGGACGAGCCTCCCAAGCAAGACACTGGGGAACAAAAGAAATTTCCACCAGAAGTCAAAACAGTAAACGTGTTACACGTGATTAAGGGAAAAAACAATGCGACACTCCCAGGAAAATATACCCAAGTGCCTGTCATCACGAAGTCCTGCCACTGGTCATCTCAACCGATCACTTTCGACCATCGCGATTACTCAGCAAGTATCTGACGCGCAGGATGGGCTGCCCTGGTATTAGACCCAGTAATTGGCGGATATCACTTCACACGAGTCTTGATGGACGGTGGCAGCAATCTAAACCTAATATATCAGGATACAATCCGCGGGATGGGGTTAGACCCAACAAAAATTCGCCATAGCAATACTACCTTTAAAGGAGTAACGCCAGGCCCAAGGGCTCGTTGTATGGGCTCCCTCCTAGTACAAGTTATATTCGGCTCCCCCGATAACTTCCGTCGCGAGCATTTAACCTTCCACATCGCTCCGTTCCAAAGTGGCTATCAAGCACTGCTCGGACGCGAAGCTTTCGCTCGCCTTAATGCAATACCACACTACGCCTCCCTCACACTCAAGATGCCCGGTCCACATGGCATCATTTCAGTGAACGGAAATATCAAGCGATCTCTGCGCGCCGAAGAGAGTGCGGCTGCCTTAGCAGCCACACACTAAAGGCGCCCAGACCAGTGAAAGCATCCAATAGGTCGTCAAGACCTCAGACACAACTAATCAAGTCCGGCGCCGCTATTTATACCGAATAAATGGTCACACCCTATTTATACCCGCTAACAAGGGGATCAAACGCGCGCAGACAAGTGGTTTCTTCTCATCTTGAATTATACATGGTTTCTTTAAAAACTATCTTTTTGCACGACAACTTTTTCACCTGAATTCCTCTCTTTTACAGACGATCATCGTGCTACACCCGTCCAGGATACGGCACAACGGAGACACAGGCGCAGACGTGCAGCAGGGACCCGCTCCAAGGATTCTTTTTAGATTAAGACCCTGCGTAAACCTTTTTTACTGTCTCTTGTTGATACATATCCACCATTGAGAAGGATGCTGACGTCTTGGCATGTGGCCACGCCAGAACAATGCACGTACCTAGACACAAGGGGCTTCTTACAAAGGCCATTATTTAGGCCCGGTTTATACCACAAAGACCGAATACCTTAGGGAGTGTTCGGCGTCGCGAGTTTGGCCCTATATGCATCAGCTCCGAATCATTGTCTTTGGTCAAATGTTTGGTTTGCCCGGCTCCTGTGTTTTGGTGCCTTACGTTCCGCTTTACCGGCTAAGGTAGCACCAGGAGAACTACTGCGATTGTGCCCTGGTTCATCCGGACGAGCACCTCAGTAGAGAAAGCCGAAAACTGACTGTCATGATATAGCGTGAGACTGGTCAACCACTCGATGACCTGTTGGAATGTTAGAATTCCTCCGCCTTAATGAAGGGCTGTTTTCCGGCCAGGCATGTACGCACCCCGGGATCGGGAGAGTGCGGAGCCACCAGGGGCTATCTAGTAGCCCCACTGTCAAACTCCTATGGCTAAGTGAAAGTGCTAAAGCATTATAGTCCGGTTGCCTCGCTCGCTCCGCTATCACCTCCTTAATAGGACCAAGACATCGGGTTAAGTGTGAACGCATGTTTTTTTTGCAAGCACCTCCGCATTATATGCGTGGGGGTTGATGCCGACGGCTGCAATCTTTCAGGTTATACACATGTATACATAAACGGCCGCCCAGGAGGCATCATGTTACTTTCAGGCAAAAGTATAAAAATAGCCTTATAAAAATTTATAAAAGCATTTCGCTTACAATGAGATTACATATCACTCAAACATAATATTTTTTGAGAACTGGGTCTCTATCAAACGAGCACCATCAATAACTTCTTCAAAGTAGTGCTCAGCAGCCATTCGACCCATGGCCGAATCCCGCGCTGCAATAGTGGTAGCGTCCATCTCCGCCCAGTATGCTTTAACACGGGCAAAGGCCATCCATGCGCCCTCTATGCACGCGGACCTCTTCATCGCATTAATGCGCGGCACCACGTCAAGGAACTGCTGCACCAAGCTGAAATAGCTGTTCGGTTTTGGCCTTTCCGGCCACAGCTGATCCACAACAGACCTCATGGCGAGTCTGGACAACCTATTCAGTTCGGCCCATTCGGCTAATTGGTCCGTCAATGAAAGCGGACGCTCGGGGGAATGGAATTGTGTCCAAAATAGTTGGTCCACTTCACGGTCCGTCTGACCCTGGAAGTACTTGGCCGCATCGGCAGCGCTCGCCGCCAAATCCATATACACATCCTCCGAACTCCACAGCCGATCCAGAGAGGCATACCGTGGATCTCCGAACTTCCTACGCAACATAAAGGATTTCCCAGCTACAATATCCCCGGCTTCCCGCAGCTCCTCCTTCTTCGCCCTCATAGCAGAGCGGATGTCTTTTCTCGTCGCAGTAGCCTTCTCAAGGTCCGATGCCTTCGCTAGGTTTTCCTTTTCGAGAACCCGGCAACGGTCGGCGGCGGCTTTTAATTCTTTGGCCATCTTGGCCATCTTATCTCGGCTCTCGCCATGCGCAGCCTTCTCGGCTTTCAACTCTTCGGCCGCCTTCAAAGCAGCCGCATTACCAAACCTCGCTTGTTCCTTGGCTTGGGCAAGTTCTGCCCGCAAGGCTTCAACAGTGGCAGCTCCATCTGCAGTCACAACATATTAAAGATACTAGCATCATGCTACTCTTACTATGTGGCGTTTACCAGATAAAGACACTTTCCCTGTGCCTCGTCAAGCCTTTTGTTAACAAGCTCGATGTCGGCGTCTGCCGCATCCAACTGCCGTTTTAAATGGGCAAACTCGCTAGTCCGGCTAGCCACCAGAGCTTCCATCACCTGCACATAGAGGCAGTATGGTTATTACCTGGGAATATGATCCTCTGTTCGTCGTCGTTTCCAACGACAACCAGAGTCTTAGGGGCTACTATCTACACAGGGCACACCTAGCATGTGCAAGACTATCATACAATATTTTACGTACCTCAAAGCCTGTCAGTAGACTCATAAAAGCTTCATGCAATCCGCTTTCGGCGGACGAGATTCTCTCCATCACCGTATTCATCAGCACACGGTGTTCATCTGAGATGGCCGCTCGCCCCACCAACTCCCTCAGAACATCCGATCGCACACTAGACGGAGTCGGACTCTTTTGTCCGCTCTCTTTGGGAGCCGGACACTGGGAGCTTCAGGGGTCAATGGGATTATCTTCTGGCCTCACTGGACTAGGAGAGGCCCTCCGCGACGACACTTTGGGGTCACCCGCTTCCGGAGCGAAGGAGTCTGGAGGAGGCGTTTCGCTCTCCATCATCTCTGGAAGAAGATCCCCCAAAGACGAGCTCATTTTAGAGGGGCTAAGGCCCGAACTGCAAAGATATATGCGGTGGTTATTTTCTCAGAAGAAAAAGATGGCATACCTGTACTATTAAAGTATTTCAGGTCACTTACGACTCGCTGGAGAATTGATCCCCCCGCGGACTTTGTGCGGCAAAAGCACCCCCCAAGGTAGGACCCTCTGTGGGAGACTTCTTCTCCCGTTTGGAAGCTTCGGCTTCCGTATCCCCGGGCACAGTCCTTTTCCTCCTCCGGTCGTCTTCCTTCATGGAGACGCTCGCTCTCTCGGTTAGAATGGGTAGCGTTGGGGGCCCGCGTCCGCCTGTATTATCCTCCCCAGTATCTTCCTTCAAGGGCTCCGGGCAAGGTGCGACCTGGAGCATCTTTTCCAATACCATATTGTCCAAACCCTCAGGGAGGGGGGACGAACACTGAATCAACTTCGCCTTTGTTAGCCAGTCCTGGTCAAAAAGCGAACTCTCAGAAATAACTTCGTAACAAATGAGAGATAGTATGTTCGGCCGGAAGATTCCTTACCTGTTCGGTGGCGCGGTTACTGCTCAGGCCCACGTCCTCGGTGATTACCGGACACTCTACCTGAGGTCCGAAGAATGACTTGTACATCTCCTCGTGCGTCAGGCTGAGGAAATTTTGAATGACACACGGTCCCTCGGGATTGAACTCCCACAAGCGAAGGGGCCGGCGTTTGCAAGGCTGGACTTGATGAACCAGCATAACTTGTATTACCGTGACCAAACTAAAATCTCCATTGAAGAGATATTGAATGCGGCTTTGCAGTATAGGCACGTCCTTGGCCGGACCCCAGCTCAGACCTCTGCTGATCCATGACATCAGTTGTGGTGGAGGGCCCGAGCGGAAAAAAGGGGCGGCCGCCCACTTGGCACTTCTAGGAGCCATGATGTAGAACCACTCTTGTTGCCACAATTCAGACACCTCTAGAATGGAACCTTTGGGCCATGGAGCTCCCGTCATCTTGCATATTGAGGCACCTCCACACACCGCATGTTGCCCCTCGATCATCTTCGGCTTTACTTCAAAGGTCTTGAGCCACATTCCAAAGTGAGGGGTAACCCGGAGGAAGGCCTCACACACGACAATAAATGTCGTGATATGGAGAAAGGAGTCCGGAGCTAGATCATGGAAATCTAGCCCATAATAAAACATCAAACCCCTGACGAAAGGATCCAGAGCAAGGCCTAGACCTCGGAGGAAGTGGGAGACGAACACGACGTTCTCGTTGGGTTCGGGGGAGGGGATGGCCTGCCCTCGGGCAGGCAGCCGATGCGAAATCTCGGCGGTCAGATATCTGGCCTCCCTCAACTTTTTGGTGCCTTCTTCCGTGACGGAGGAAGGCACCCATCAGCCTTGAAGGCTAGATCCGGACATGACTGAAGGTTCGGAGCACCTGACCTAAACTTTGGGTGTTTGATCTTGAGGTGGGGGAAGGATTCGATTGAGCACGGGAGGGAAAAAATAAAAGCCTTGTCCCTTTATAAAGAGGGTACAGCTCCGTCCACGACGGGCGTCGGGAACTTTTTTTCCCGTGTCCCCGTATGGCCCGTTCTGGGTACGTGTATGGTCCGTGTACGGATCGTGGAATCATCTGTGCTTTTGCCCTGTTTTCCATGGCGAATATCAAGCGTCCACTCCGTGGCCGTTTGGACTTGCCTATAGTCTAGGAGTCCTAGAAGTGGTTGGGTTGCCCACGCCCATATTGATGAGAATCCCGGAATAAGGGGACATGATCTCTGCTTTAACAAGACGTGCCAAGGAAACCGCCTCGCATGACGCGCTGAGGTGGGATAATAAAACGATTCGAATAAAGGCTTGGCCGTGGTGCGATGTCGCACTACGGAATACGTCAGCTGATTAGATTTGTGTAAATACTATTCTCTCTATGGCAATATGTGGAAACTTATTTTGCAGAGCCGGACACTATCTTTGTGTTCAAAATCTTCTATGAAGTACTTGGAGGAGGAACCCGCCTAGCAATGCCGAAGACAATCTGCGCGCCGGACTCCTCGTCATTGAAGCCTGGTTGAGGGGCTACTGAGGGAGTCCTGGATTAGGGGGTGTCCGTATGGCCGAACTATACCTTCAGCCGGACTCCTGGACTATGAAGATACAAGATTGAAGACTTCGTCCCGTGTCCGGAAGGGACTTTCCTTGGCATGGAAGGCAAGCTTGGCGATTCGGATATATAGATCTCCTACCATTGTAACCGACTTTGTGTAACCCTAACCCTCTCCGGTGTCTATATAAACCGGAGGGTTTTAGTCCGTAGGACAACATACAGAACAACAATCATACCATAGGCTAGCTTCTAGGGTTTAGCCTCTCCGATCTCGTGGTATATCTACTCTTGTACTACCCATATCATTAATATTATTCAAGCAGGACGTAGGGTTTTACCTCCATCAAGAGGGCCCGAACCTGGGTAAAACTTCGTGTCCCTTGCCTCCTGTTACCATCCGGCCTAGACGCACAGTTCGGGACCCCCTACCCGAGATCCGCCGGTTTTGACACCGACAGTAGCCACTAACAAACCGCGGAAAAAGAACTACAATAACTAGAAGCAGACAAATAAACAAGACAACAAGGAAATAAATAAATAAATAAGCAAGCAACTTACGCTAGGCTATCACGGCTATCACACATATTACATCCACTGGGCATCAAAGTTCGCCACCAGTGCAAATAAACGCGCCGACAAAAGAATATACAAAACTGAGAGCACTTCAGAAGGCACTAGGCCTGGCCAGGTCGGGCCCCCCCAAACAGCTAAAGAAGCTGAGTAGACCCCAGTTGTGTCAACGATAGATGCATCAACACTAGATTTAAGGCATGATGGTGCGCACGGCAGTCCTCTGACATCTTCATTGCATCTTTGACTTCAAGTTGGAGCTGAGCTAAAGCAAGCCTTTCCGCTTTAAGTTGAGACTGTAGAAGTCGACCTGATTAAGGTAGCGACTGCACAGAGGTTGTCTCACACCTTCTGGTGAGTAGCTTCAACTCACTGTCTTCATCAAGACAGGACCTTGGGGTCATCTCGCTGTCCTCAAGACGGTTTGGCTCACTATCTTCCCTAAAGTTTTGCCTGGCGTAAGAGATACGAGTTTGAAAGAGAAACAAGGAGACACGTAACAGGTTTCACAATTATATAAGCAAATAAATGGATCTGTTATGCATAAGGAACATGTTTTTACAACTACAATTTGAAACTGGTAGTTTTTGCAAACATCCAATCAGATGTAAACAGCAAAGCAAACAACTGTGGAGGAAATGATGCCTATCCAAATCTATACTAGAACAAAGTTTGAAGGCTTGAGAAGGATGAACTTACATTACATGTTAACACGGGCTGGACAAAGCCCTTCTCCATGTTGATGGAAGGATAATTCAATAAATTCCCCAAAGAAAATTCTTTATAAGCGTTGCCATTATTCTACATTTTGCAAAGAGTAAATATAGATAAAATAATATTGGAAGAAACAGAGGATAATGAAGCTCAGGTGAAGACTGATGATACATAATCAAATAGCAATTAAGTACAGTGTTACAAGGCAAAAGGGAGAGAGGTACTGACAAGAGCAATGCAGAGCCCATTATTATTTTGAGATCGTATGATCCTTTGAGCAAGGAGATTCATCTGAAATTAGTTTTCATACAAGAGAGAAGGTAAGTCACAAGCAGAAATTTAGGAGTTCAAATTTTGAATTGATATCATAGACAGTACCTGACGTTGGGCTCCCAGCAGTTCTAATAGGGGTTTGGCCACTGGAGTAGGGGTAAAGTGTGGTACAGTTGGGCCTGTGTTTTCTGTGGCTGCTGATCTATCTGATTTAATAGGTATCACTACCTTTTCCAAATACCTAGTTTGTACTCCTTGACGACCTTCACTCACCCTCTTCCTTTTGGACACCTATTACGAAAGAACAACATTTGACTGAAAAAACATAGTGTGACGACACATGGAATAGGTACAGAAAATGGATAGGTATGGCATATACTCATATATGATGCTTAAACTAAGCAGATGGTGTAACAAAGTAGAAGTAATGCAAGAGGTCAGAAGCAAAATATGTGCGACCAATACAACTTTGCAAAGTTAGAGCAAGCACCTTGATGGGTGAATAAGATAGGCCATCCTCCACCATGCCAAGTTTGTTAGGCAGTGGATCATTCCGCAATATTCCTCTCGTGCGCCCATTCTCATATTCATTTTGATAATGTTCAACATCTAACATGCATGAAAACATAAAAACAAGTGAGATTTTCTTTGTAATGCAGAAGTGATTCTAATCCAATACTACCTCCCTGTAAACCCCTTTGTGCTATCTCTGCAATTCTTTTAAAAGATGCCATGCGTGCTGTAATTTGTTGTGTGCATTAATATAATGTGGTCTACTACTCAAAATATGAGAGCTCTAGAAGTGATGACACTTCCCAGATGATAGCTTCAACATATAGTAAAGAAGAACACATCGACCTGACCTGACAGATTCAAAAGATACTAAGGGAGAACAACTCGACCTGACCAGTCGACCGCAAGAGAAGAGTATCATCTTAAAGAAGAGTAGAAGAGCAAGCAGATTGAAGATATTACAAGTCTTTTAATACAATGTCGGTTGGCCACCCATGATGAACCAAAGCGCACAGAGAAATACTATTCTTTCTGGTCTCTCCATATGTGGCTCACATGCATTTCGAAACTAAAGTAGGAACATTTAGTTAACCAATTAAACATCTCTCAGTTTTACTAATATCAGCAATAATATCAGATATGAATTTGTACAACTAAGCTTGTTTAGCTCGATGGGTGGAGTACTGCTATTACGACACGAACCACGTAGGCTGATCGTGGTCATCATAAAATGGGGAAAACATAAGCATGCTGAGTACAGTGTTGACCGTGGCAGTGGGATGGCAGATCTGAAGCTGCAAACCGCGCAAAGGGTAGTTAGCAACCGATGTTTGCTTTGAAATAACAACTAAGATTTGGTATGGACAAGAAAGTACGGTCAACAAGTAACAAAGAAATGCAATTATGTTGTCTCTCTATATGTCGCGACATGCATTTGGAAACTCAAGTGGGACCTTTAGCTAACCAATTAAATGTGTCGGTTAACTAATATCAGTATCATATCACAATCATATTTGAACAACTAAGCTTTCGAATTCTGAGTGTTGTGTTATTTAGATTGAAGGGTGGAGTAATGCTAGTACGACAGAAAGCACCTACGCAGGTCATAGTAGAGTAGATAAAAGGGGAAAACCCTAAGCATCAAGAGAAAAATCAGGAAAGTGGAACTAGCTGGACTAGTGGGTGGCGCACATGCTTTTCGAAACGAATATAGGAACATTAGGTGACCAATTAAACGTTCTCTGTTTTAGTGATATGAGCATCATATCAGATTCGTATTTCAACACGTAAGCATTGGGTTGAGGTCTTGAGGAGCAGTGCTAGCATGACACGAAGCACCTACGATGATGGTAGTGAATATAAGGGGGGAAACCATAAGCTTTACGAGTATAGTGCCCGTGCCATGGCGGATCTGAAGGTGCAAACCGGACAAAGCTACTTCACAACCAATGTTTGCTTTCAACTAGCCACTATGATTTGGTACAGACAAGAAAAGTACAATAAACAAATTACGATCTATTTTCCGGGTGAGATCAATAACTTAAGCACATATGGAAGAGTACCACCTCTCTTGCGACACCGTGTAGGCCTATGCTGATATGTTGAGGGTGCTGCGGGTGCGATGGCTGTCGGCGGAGGGGAAGAAGACTTTAGACGGCAGACGGCAGGGTCGGGGGATATGTCCTATTGCCGTGGACGAGGCGGTCGTAGGAGCGACAACGGCAAGGTGGACGACGGCGCCGACGAAGCGAGAGGAGGCGATGAAAGGATCCTGGTCCAGCGCCGTGGATGAGAGACGTCAATCTCTTGCAGTGGACGACAGTGTAGGGGTAGCGGCTCCGGCAAGGTGGAGGATGGGGTGGCGGACGGAGGAGGCTAGCCGTAGTGCGGAGGTTGTCGTGCCGCCGACGGTGTATGAATGGGGAAATGGAGGGGAGGGGGGATCTCAAACTTTGGGACATGCTTCTATGAAATGGGGGAAAGTTACAAACGTATCCTTCGTTTAAAATTTCGAACATCGCATCGGTTGGGGATAGGACGGTAATCTCGCATCTCCCAAATATTTTCCGGTAACTATTTCGGGCGAGGAGAAGGTGTTTTGCCACCCACGGTTGGCGCCCATGGTGTATGAACAAGGCTGACAGGTAGGGCAGTTGTGTCACGTCTGATGGAAGTTACACATGTGCCCCTATTTAAAATATTAGCCTACATCGATTTCGGGCGAGGAGAGGGTGTTTTGCCGCCCACGATTGGCGCCCACGGTGTATGAACGGGGCTGACAGGTAGGGCGGTTGTGTCACGTCTGATGGAAGTTACACATCTGCCCCTATTTAAAATATAAGCCTACATCGATTTCGGACGAGGAGAGTTTGTTTTGCCGCCCACCGTGTATGAATGAGGAAATGTAGGAAGAGACACATGTCTTTCGGACGAGCTTGAATCAAATGTGTTTTGTCACCCATGTTTGGCGCCCACCGTGTCTGAATGGGCTCAGAGGCCATCGTGTCACGTCTGATTGAAGTTACTAGTCTACCCCTATCGACAACAGTGTAAATCCCGTCGATAAGGATGTCAAGTCTCAGGGGTAGACAGTAATTTCCATCTCGCAAACACTTGCTTCGAGAAGCCCACAAATTATAGTGGGTGTTTAGCCACTTCGTTCAAAACTTGGGAGAATTAGCATTCACGTTTGCCCTGGGACCTGGCAAACTAAATTCAAATCCAATTTGTATTCGATTACGAATATCCACAGATAATTATACATTTTGTTATTTATTTCTTCAAAAACACAACAAAGATTTATTCCACCTTTATATATGATTATGATTTAGAAATGCCGTGATCTTCGAATTCAGTAGGTTGGATACACTCTGAGTCAAACAGTTATTTCATCCAATACAATATGCTCACATGACAAACAGTTCACCTTATGTCAATCATACAAGTACTGAGGATTACCTCGCCTAAAAAATTTGGATCATTACAACACATGGACAACATAGGGGGTCTTGCAACATAATCCATTTAGAGACATGACACAACATGCAAGTACAATAATCTAATGAAAATTTCAACTGGTATCTAAAGAAGAACCGGGATTATCTTGGGCTTCAAATAGCAGAAACAGCAGGACCTCCTCCATCTTCAAATGCAACATTGTTACTTCCTCCAATTCTTGGGTTGCTTGCATAATGCGTGCTGCTAATTCCGTAATTTCCAGCCTCAAGATAAATATTACCTCATTCATGGCAGCCACACCATCTCTTTCTGCCTCTAGTAGAGCCTCAAGCACTATAATATCTGTGCTCAGACTGCTCTCCGGCGGTGTTTCCTCTGAGCTGCTACCATCTGGTAACATGGATGGCGCACTGCTTCCACAAATAGATTCTTGGGTTGTACATTGTGTCCTACTGTGAACGGCATCCTGAAAGGTTTCCGCTGGACATCAGTAAGAGATAGTTATCGTATGATCCAGGCAGTAAGCTTACATGGTAAACAATGGACGAATTATTGCCGAGCATAGCAAACTATATTTAAATGGTTCGAAGCAACATCAGCCGAAAAGAAATTAAAATGGTAAGATGAAACTAGGGATGTAAGTGGCAAATAAACGAAATCCGCCAGTCCTATCTAGTTAGTTTTTGCTACCTCCCTAGTTCATTTTCCTCAAAAAAACAAAACCTCTTTTGAACTATCATACCACTAGTGGACTTTAATAGGGATTAAACCGGACCCAGTTGACATCCCTAGTTGAAAGGGAGTGTACAACCGCTATATTTAAGTTTCCAAGGCATCTAAGCAGTTGAAATAATCTGAGAAAGCACTTAACAATGTGGCCTCATATAAACTACGAAGACAGTCTTGTGATGAAGTTGAGAGGAAAAGTTAAGGACTCAAATGAAATAGGCATGCATTTCTTTACGATAGTACAGCAGGCACTGCTGACATATTGGCCAACTCAGGTATAGCGTAACAATAAATAAGCATTCGAATCAAGCAATACAGCAAAGCAGACAACTGAACTATTTGTAATTCGGTAGGATTACACGTACTAAACAACACTGGCTTACCATATGTTGTTGTGAATCCTAGCTGCTGTTGCAATGTTCTTTGAAGATATCGTCAGCATCCCGTGGTTGCAAATCTAGTTGTTATAGTTTATTCTGCACCATATATTTAGGTAAAATTAATTTTAATCGCATGCACTGGTCCGAATTGATCATCAATGGTTCATCTAAACTAATGAAAGAAGGGTGTGTGCATACACGACAATACTCCCTCCGATTCTTTTTACTTTGCGTATAACTTTTTCTCAGTTTTCTCGTATTAGTCTGCGCGTTGCCGATTCCTAGCGCTGGTTTCCTTTTGTGCCCCGCCCCATCCGCCTCTACCCTAATTAATTGGCAAATTAGTCCAGAAAAATCAAACCAGTGCCCTCCTTGGTATGCGGGCCAAGAGTTATGCGCAGAGTAAATAGAACCGGAGGGAGTATATCTGCTTCCCTCTATTTTTATGCTTGTTCGAGGTGCCAGCCCCAAAAGAACAAATATTTTGCTTGATGGGGTTGGTAGATCCATAATTAATAGAAGCATCAAATTAGTCATGCAACTTGGGAAGATCAAGAACACACAAACAAGTTATGAATAGAGGCTCGGAGCAGTGATGTAATAGCTAGTGTCGGTGTCAAAACCGGTGGATCTCGGGTAGGGGGTCCCGAACTGTGCGTCTAGGCCGGATGGTAACAGGAGGTAAGGGACATGAAGTTTTACCCAGGTTCGGGCCCTCTCGATGGAGGTAAAACCCTACGTCCTGCTTGATTAATATTGATGATATGGGTAGTACAAGAGTAGATATACCACGAGATCAGAGAGGCTAAACCCTAGAAGCTAGCCTATGGTATGATTGTTGTTCTGTATGTTGTCCTACGGACTAAAACCCTCCGATTTATATAGACATCGGAGAGGGTTAGGATTACACAAAGTCGGTTGCAATGGTAGGAGATCTGCATATCCATATCGCCAAGCTTGCCTTCCATGCCAAGGAAAGTCCCTTCCGGACACAGGATGAAGTCTTCAATCTTGTATCTTCATAGTCCAGGAGTCCGGCTGAAGGTATAATCCAGCTATCCGAACACCCCCTAATCCAGGACTCCCTCAGTAGCCCCCGAACCAGGCTTCAATGACGATGAGTCCGGCGCGCAGATTGTCTTCGGCATTGCAAGGCGGGTTCTCCCCCAAATTCTGTGTACCTGTTGAATAAAGTTCGGTTTCTTGTAGATGTTGCGCTCCTTGGCTTCTACGCCCAATAATGGCCGCTTCCCACGTGTCAAACGAATATGAAAAGTCCGAGTGTTTTTACATTCACACCCTTAGCCACGTAAATGAGCTGCCCTATTTAAGGGGACGAGGATTTAGATCCAAAACACATCTTCCCCCCTTCGTGAGTGTTCATCAGAGCGCATCCGACAAAGGCCCATTCCACCATGGCCAGCCATCGCAAGTCCTCCTCTCGCCCTTCCAGCCATCAGCCTGGGTACTGGGAGAGATGCTCCGTCCTGCATAGCGAGCTAGTGACGCTCCAGACCAAGGGATTCCTCCCCCCGGCCTACATGGTCCCGGTTCGAGCCGGTCTTGCCATCTATAACGGCGGAAAGCAAGCGGAGAGTGCCCCCAATCCCTCCAAAGGAGAGCGGGTATGCCTTGTCCCCTATCTAATAAGGGGGCTCGGGTTTCCAATCCATCCATTTCTCCGGGGGCTGCTGGAGTTCTACGGCCTCCAGCTACACAATCTCACGCCAGCCTCCGTATTGCATATCGCGGGCTACGTAGCCCTCTGCGAGCTGTTTTTGGGCATCGAGGCTCATTTCGGGCTATGGAAAAGGTTATTCTGCCTTGTGCCCCGCTCTAAGGAGGGGTCAATGTATCAAGTGGGCGGAGCCGAAGTGTGGCGCATCGCCGGGACCGGATATTTGTCCGGAACCCCAAAGAAGGCGTCCGAAGGCTGGCCCTCGGAATGGTTCTACATAGAAGACGTCCCGCTGCCGGATCCTGTCCGGATCGGCCTCCCTGAATTCGACAGTGCCCCCTTAAAGAAGCACCTAAGCTGGCGTCCACGGAGCCCTTAGAGGGAAAGTGACAGGAACATCATTTACCTGATGGGCCGAATAAGATTGTTAGCCCATTCCAGACTAACCATGATCGGGGATATGGCCGAATGCATCATGCGAGGGGTGCAGCCGCTTCAGTATAGAAGCCACCCCATGTGGGACTTCAATGGGGAGGACGACGCCACCCGCTACGGCCGTAAGGGGCCGGATTCAGCTGCCGCTCTACTAAAGATCTTGTCCACTTTGTATAAGGGAGAAGAGGAGGAATTTCTCCGCGTCAACCCACAGGGTGGATTCTCTATGCACAATCCCTCAAGCCGGGTAAGTGGTCGCATTTACTTGCCCATCCATTTTGTATTCCCATTGTTAAATATTCAGTCTGACGACTTCAACACAGGAACTGCGCCGGGCTGTTAAGGAAATAAGAAGCCCTCCTCCACAACCCGAGAACCCAGGATGGTCCCTCGACCCGGCCTCTCAAGAGGATCCGGACATATCTGTGGAGCTGATTGATGGAGTGTTTCATTAATTGAGCAAGGACAACGCCTTGGTGGCCATTACGGCCGATTACCCAGGGCTAATTCCGGCCTCCCAGGTAACTGAGATTGAAGTCCCAGTACCCCGAATAGGTGTCCACCCTCTCATGTTTTCAGTTTCCTGATTACAACCGAACTTTGCAGGGGAGGTTTTTGAGGCGGAAGGCCGAACCTGCGGCGACAAGCCAACGAGGGGCCGCAGGGCCCCGTGGGCAGAAAAGAAGTGCAGTCCGGACCGAGGCGTCAGCGTAAAGGTATGGTGCGCCTCCTATCCCAAGTGTTATACCTTCGAGGCACATTGACACTCGTGCTCTCTTCAGGACAAAGAGACCTCGCCGGACTATATCCGGAGAGGCTGCCAATCGCGCCTCCACCAGCCAGGCTCCAAAGCCTGGTCCGGAAGTGGAGGCGAACACGAGGCGCGCACCGGACGCTCCTCCGACAGAGGATGCGGACAGGCTGTCTGCCACCAATTCCGAGGTGGAGAGTGCCATGAACCACAGGCGTTGCCGGACAGTTCTTCGGGACGCTTGTTTCTCCCAAGAGGCATTGGATGCCTTCAATTCGGGAGATGCGTACCTCCGTGCCACTCAAAATGGTCTAGCCAGAGCCACAGAGAAATATGTAAAAGACATACGGGTAAGAAAATTTTGGTAATTATATATATACTAGTAGCCCCCGAGACTTGAAACAGTTAGAATAACTGATTTAAGGGTCATTTGTTATGCAGGTTCTTACAGAAAAGAATTCCCTACTGTTCAAGGAGCTGGAAGAGTGCAAAGCCCAACTTGAGGCCGCACTAGCCGCGGTAGGGGAGCCCAAGGAGACCCCCTCTGGTAATATACACTTCGAAAGATAAGTATTTTGCGAAGCACGGCATGGGTGCGAATCTGATAAATGAAATTGCAGATGGTGCCGGATCGAATCCGGAAATGCAACACCTCCTACGCCAGCTAAAGGCTGGTGAGAAGGTGCTGACAAAGGTGAGGCAGGAGAAGAACGATCTCCAAGATGCCAACACCAAGCTGGGCGTCGAGCTGAAAGATGTTCGTGCCCAGCTGTCAGACTCCGTGAAGGAGAATCAGCGGCTTCGGCGCGGCATATTTAGTAAGTGCTTGAACGAACCTTTGAAAGAAAGTTCGGCAGGGAAGTCGACTAACAGAGCAATGTCTGTAGGTGTGCTAACAGGTCGTCCTACAGAGGAGATGCCCGGTTCTACGGGTGACCTTCTTCCCGAGCTCTCGCAACTGCTCGATCGAGTTCGGCAGGCGATGCAAGGCGTCGCCCAGGCCCTGTGGCCATCCGTCTCCATGCTTGAAGGTCTTGGAGAGCTTGCGGAGAAGCTAAAGGGAGCACGGCGGCGGTTCCGATTGTGGAAGATATCGGCCTGCAGTCAGGGTGCGAGGGAGGCCTGGGCCATGGTGAAGACGCGGTACTCAAAGGCTGACCCCAACCATATGGCCGAGGTCTGTCCTATAGGGCCCGATGGGAAGGAGATCCCTGTAAGCTTAGTATACGGCCAAGTAGAGTTGGCCGCAAAGTATTCCCAGCAGGATTGTAAATTAGATAGCCTGTTAGATGGTATTGAAGAGGAATACAATCAGTCAAAATGATTATGTAATTTAATTGACATTTATAATGCCTTCTAGCCAGATTGTAGATCATTTGTCATGGCCGACCCTTTCGCTTTAGCCTCGGGACCTGACGGTCCGGAGTGTGTCCGAATTCTCATGCGGTTATATAGGAACCGAGGAATGCATGGAGACCAGGCGTAGGGGTCATTAGTGCGTGAACAGATAAGTGCCCGACTAGTTATGTTATATTACATGGTTAGTAAGAAACACCTTCCAGGGAGAATAGTTCCGTTAGGGGTTCCTTTCCCTGGGAGTCATGCCCTAAAGTGCATGTCCATGCTGCGAAAAGAAACGCAGGAAAAACATCCGGGGGCATATAGATAAATAAAAAAGATCATCTTTAGTTCACCGACCGAATATTCCCTTAAGAACGCTAGCTTTCGGCTTCACCCAGTCTGAGGTACACGTCCAGCTGACCCGGCAGTAACAATCGCAGAGGTGCTCCCTTTACCACCTAGCCGAACAATCGGGAATGTAGGGGTAAGAACAGGAGCCAGGCAACCCAGCTTGGCCAAAACTTAAGTCATATCGATGCATATAATGGTGAATAAAAGGTACATGCGGAAGTGTGACACATGTGTTGGGCATGAAGCCTGTATAAATAAGCTTCTGTTTAAAGAAGCCCCCAGGTTTAATGAGCGCGGATAGCGCGTCACTTTATGAGCTTTTAAAGGCTATAAGAGATTGAGAGAGAAGAAGAGGAATGTAAGACAGAAAGTATATAAAAAATGGACAGAGGAAGGAGACGAACACAAAGTCCGGCGCTAGGCATAGAATCTTCGGAGACGGGCTGCGTTCCATGGGTTCGGCTCGAGTCGGTTATCTGATGCATTTCACAGGCGGTATGCTCCACCAGTCAGAACTTGGTCAATTATGAAGGGACCTTCCCACTTGGGCTTGAGTTTGTCCTTTTTCTTGTCAGGCAGGCGTAGAACTAATTTGCCAACATTGTAATTTTTGGCCCGTACTTCTCTGCTTTGGTATCGTCGAGCCTGCTGTTGATATAATGCGGAACGGGCTTTTGCCATGTCACGCTCCTCCTCCAATGCGTCCAAACTGTCCTGCCGATCGAGCTCGGCTTCTCTTTCTTCATACATGCACACTCGAGGTGAGTCATGAATTATGTCGCAAGGCAAAACTGCCTCTGCGCCATACACCATAAAGAATGGTGTGTATCCGGTGGTGCGATTCTGCATGGTCCACAGCCCCCAGAGTACGGAGTCGAGCTCCTCTACCCAGTGCGTGTTGGATTCCGTGAGGGACCGCACTAATCTGGGTTTAATGCCGCTCATGATAAGACCATTTGCACGTTCGACCTGGCCGTTAGTTTGTGGGTGATAGACGGAAGCATAATCGAGCTTGATGCCCATGTTTTTGCACCAGAGTTTTACCTCGTCGGCCGTAAAGTTCGTGCCGTTATCGGTGATGATGCTGTGGGGGACGCCATAACGGTGTACAACCCCGGATATAAAGTCTATCACAGGTCCAGATTCGGCCGTCTTAACAGGCTTGGCTTCTATCCATTTGGTGAACTTATCCACCATGACCAGTAAGTATTTTTGCTTGTGGGTTCCACCTTTAAGGGGTCCAACCATATCAAGCCCCCAAACCGCGAAGGGCCAAGTGATGGGGATAGTTTGGAGGGCGGTGGGTGGCATATGGCTTTTTGCAAAGAGCTGGCAACCGGTGCATCGTTGGACTAAGTCCTGGGCGTCTGCCCGGGCCGTCGGCCAGTAAAAGCCTGTACGGAAGGCCTTGCTCACAAGGGACCGAGCTGCAGCATGATGACCGCCGAGTCCGGCATGAATTTCAGCCAGGAGGTTCCGCCCTTCCTCTTCGGAGATGCACCTTTGAAGGACTCCGGTAGTGCTTTTCTTATAAAGCTCTCCCTCGTGGACTTTGTAGGCTTTGGGTCGCCGCACTATGCAGCGTGCTTTGTTTTGGTCCTCGGGGAGTTCCTGCCTAATAAGGTAGGCGAGGAATGGTTCTGTCCACGGGGCGATGACAGCCATTATTTCATGGGCTGAAGGCGTTATTTCATTGGCAGAGCCGCCGATTGTGTCAGAATGTTTGGTGTCGGGCAGTGCGGTTAGGTCCGGGCTGTTGTTGAGCGGCTCCCCTTCCCATACTACGGATGGCTTGAACAACCTTTCCAAGAAGATGTTGGGGGGGACTACATCGCGTTTTGCGCCGATGCGTGCCAGGACATCTGCCGCCTGATTATTTTCCCAGGCTATGTGGTGAAATTCAAGCCCTTCAAACCGAGCTGACATTTTTAAGACGGCGTTGCGGTAAGCTGCCATCTTTGGATCCTTGGCGTCGAAGTCTCCATTTATTTGGGATATTGCGAGGTTCGAGTCCCCGCACACCTCTAGGCGTTGAATGCCCATGGATACTGCCATCCGGAGACCATGTAAAAGGGCCTCCTATTCGGCTGCATTGTTGGAGTCTGTGTACGTAATCTGGAGTACATATTGAACTGTGTCTCCTGTGGGGGACGTCAAAACGACGCTAGCCGTCGAAATGCATGATCCAATTTGAATATGTGCCATACTATTTAGGGAGTTCGGCCTCTGTCCATTCTGCGACGAAGTCGGCCAAAACTTGCGACTTGATGGCTCGCCGTGGCTTATAAGTTATGTCGAACGGAGGAGCTCGATGGCCCATTTTGCAATCCAGCCCGTTGCGTCACGGTTGTTTATAATATCGTTAAGTGGTACTTCCGAGGCTACTGTTATTGAACACTCTTGAAAGTAGTGTCGTAGCTTCCGGGATGCCATGAATACCGTGTACGCAATCTTTTGATAATGCGGGTACCGTGATTTGCAGGGAGTGAGGACAGTGGACACATAATAGACCGGCTTTTGAAGGGGGAATTTGTGTCTGTCCATTTCTCGTTCGACAACGAGCACTACACTTACAACCTGATGTGTTGCTGCAATGTACAATAGCATTGGTTCGCCAATGTTTGGCGCGGCCAGGACTGGATTTGTTGCCAATATGGCTTTTATTTTGTCGAGTCTGGCCGTGGCTGTATCCGTCCATTCGAAGTGTTCGGTGCGCCGAAGGAGGCGGTAAAGGGGTAGGGCCTTTTCTCCCAAGTGGGAGATAAAGCGGCTGAGAGCCGCCACACATCCGATTAACTTTTGTATTTGTTTGAGGTCCTTTGGGATATCCAGCTGCGACAGAGCTTGGATCTTGGCAGGATTTGCTTCAATTCCTCTACCGGATACAATGAAGCCCAAGAGCTTTTCGGCTGGAACATCGAAAACGCATTTTTCCGGGTTGAGCTTGATGTCGTATGTTCGGAGGTTATCGAATGTGAGCCTCAAGTCGTCTACTAGATATTCGACATGTCTTGTTTTGACGACCACATCATCTGCATATGCCTCCACTGTTTTCCCGATCTGGTTTGCCAGACATGTCTGAATCATGCGCCGATATGTTGCGTCGGCGTTTTTCAGCCCGAAGGGCATTGTGTTGAAGCAGAATGGGCCGTATGGTGTGATGAATGCCGTTGCGGCTTGGTCTAATTCTGCCATCTTGATTTGATGGTAGCCGGAATATTCGTCGAGGAAACACAACGAATCGTGTCCTGCGGAAGCGTCAATGATTTGATCGATGCGGGGGAGGGGGAAGGGATCCTTTGGGCAAGCCTTGTTAAGGTCTTTAAAATCAACGCACAGGCGCTAGGATTTGTCCTTCTTTAGTACCATCACCAGGTTTGCTAGCCAGTCCGGATGTTTTATATCTCTGATGAATCCGGCCTCCAGTAGCTTTGCTAACTCCTCTCCCATGGCTTGTCTCTTAGGTTCGGAAAAACGCCGAAGAGCCTGTTTGACAGGTTTGAATCCTGTTTGGATATTTAAGCTGTGCTCGGCCAGCCTGCGTGGGATCCCTGGCATGTCTGAAGGGTGCCAGGCGAAAATGTCCCAGTTCTCTCATAGGAACTTTCGCAGTGCGGCGTCTACATCAGGGTCTAAATGTGCCCCGATGGAAGCTGTTTTATTGGGGTCCGTTGGATGGACTTGGAATTTGACTATTTCGTCCGCCGATTTAAAGGAGGTGGTCTTGGATCTTTTGTCGAGTATCACATCGTCCCTATTCACCGTAGAGCGCAGCGCAGTCAGTTCCTCAGCCGCTAGGGCTTCGGATAGTGCCTCGAGGGCCAGTGCGTCTGTCTTGTTTTCGGCGCGGAGTGCTATGTTCGGATCACTAGTGAGAGTGATTATCCCGTTGGGCCCGGGCATCTTGAGCTTCATGTACCCGTAATGGGGTATTGCTTGGAAGATTGTAAACGCTTCCCGCCCTAGCAGAGCGTGATAACCGCTGCTGAACGAAGCCACATGGAACGTGACCTCTTCGGACCTGTAATTATCCGGCATGCCGAACACCACATCTAGTGTGATTTTTCCTGTACAGCGCGCTTCCCGACTGGGGATTATTCCTCTAAAGGTTGTGCTGCTTCGCTCAATGTGGTTCCAGTCTATTTCCATTTTTAAAGGGTTTCCTCATAAATGAGTGAAAGTGCGTTATATCGACTAGAGGGGGGGGGGTGAATAGGCGATTTTTATGAAAGTCTTCAAAACGTGGATGTTATGAAGACAAACGATAGAAATAAACCTATTACCCTGCAGCGGAGGGTAGACTACACTAGGCAAGCCATAGTCAAGTATTCAATAGAGTGAAAGCACAATGGCTAATAGCAGCAATGTAGTAAGGATCAGGTAGAAAGATATTGTGAAGCCACACAGAACACGCAGTCACTCAGTGAAGACAAGAGATAGTGCGAACATACAATGACTTCACAAGGAGTAACAGTAAGTAAAGGGAAGGGAAGATGAAACCAGTGACTCGCTGAAGACAATGATTTGTTGGACCAGTTCCAGTTGCTGTGACAACTGTACGTCTGGTTAGGGCGGCTAGGTATTTAAACCTTAGGACACACAGTCCCGGAACACCCAGTCCTGAACACGCAGCTCAGGACACCCAGTCCTCACCGTATTCCCCTTGAGCTAAGGTCACACAGACCTCGCCCAATCACTCTGGTAAGTCTTCAAGGTAGACTCCCAAACCTTCACAGACTTCGTTCACCGGCAATCCACAATGTCTCTTGGATGCTCAGAACGCGACGCCTAACCAGCCGGAGGATGCACAGTCCTCAAGTGTAATAAGTCTTCAGATCACACAGATAAGAAGACTTAAGAGATGCCTAATTCTCTTTGGCTCTGGGTGGTTAGGGCTTTATCCTCGCAAGGAATTCTCTCTCAAAGGCTTTGAGGTGGGTTGCTCTCAAACGACAAAAGCCGTACTCTGAATCTGAGCAGCCAACCGTTTATGGTTGTAGGGGGAGGGCTATTTATAGCCACTTGGCAACCCGACCTGATTTGTCCGAAATGACCCTGGGTCACTAAGGAACTGAGACGTGTTCCAGTGCTCAGATTTCAAACTCACACAGCAACTTTACTTGGGCTACAAGCAAAGCTGACTTGTCCAACTCTGGACAAGATTCGCTCTCATAGTCTTCACTCGAAGACATAGGTTTTGTTTAAGCATCACTTCAGTCATTCTGACTGGTTCTCTTGGACCCCACTTAACAGTACGGTGGTTCCTATGACTCAACACAGAAGAAAAAGAACTACGAAAGATCTAAGTCTTCGAGCTCCATAGGCTTCATGTGGTGTCTTCTCTTGTCATAGTCTTCAATTTGAATATCTTTATATACCACCTTTGACTTCAATGTCTTCATACATTTTTAGGGGTCATCTCTGGTAGGAAAACCGAATCAATGTGGGACTTCTACCTATGTTATCCTGCAATTCTCACAAACACATTAGTCCCTCAACTAGGTTTGTCGTCAATACTCCAAAACCAACTAGGGGTGGCACTAGATGCACTTACAATCTCCCCCTTTTTGGTGATTGATGACAAACTAGTTGAAGTTTTCAACGGGGAATATAATCTGTGAAATTGTGAAGGATAAGGAATTGTCTTCATAAGTTGTAAGGGCTCCCCCTGAAGATGTGCATATAAGTAATTTGCTTTTGGAATGCAAATGCACATGGCAGGTTGTACTTGTGGAGATCCATTTCAACTTATGATGACAATCCACTATGCATGTGAAAGTATATGAAGATAATTACATGCATAATGGAAAATGGACGTCTGCAGAATGATCTAAGTGCGGAATTTATCATCGCACATGCAGAATTTATCATCGCAACACAAGGTGGTAGATAAGTAGCAGACAACCATCGAGTTTAAGTGTTACAACTCAAAGAACCAAATGTAGTAAAACGAGAGTTGTAAGCACGAAGCAAAATATAAAGCACCCGCCCATATGGACCCGCTTGAAGACTATCAACCTCATATGCTTCTCCCCCTTTTGTTAGTAAGGACCAAAAAGGTTTGAAGACATAGAGCATCTACTCGTTCCCATGAGGAGTAGGTGAAGCAGCAGGGTCGTTGGTGGTGTTTGGCGGTGCTGAAGAGCTTGGAGCAGAGTCGAACCGTGCTGAAGGAGGTGGCGGTGAAGTAGCATCATCTTCATCCTCGATCACTCTGGCAGTCACAGTTGCAGCAAAGGAAGAGAACTCAGAGTCTTCAAGGGATGGAGTTCGTTGCAGTACTGCCCTTCGAGGAGGTGTGGAGTCAAACTTGAATCGCTCAGTGAAGCCATCCTCTTGAAGATCATCTTCAGAACACATCAGCGTTAGCCCTTTCCATGTGCGGCGAGAGGTTTCATGGGCAACAAAAGCATTCTTGGTGGCAAGATTGTGAATGCGATTAACATCCACCAAGAGGCTTTGCATCTGAAGCTTCAGCCAGTCGTGATGCCTATCCTGTTTTTGATGAAGAGCCACAAGAAGCTCTCGGTCATTGAGAACACGAGTGCGCTTCTTGGGTCGTGGAGCAGTTGTACTGTCAGTGGCTTCAGTGAGAGCAGGATGCAGTGCACGTGTAGTGCCAGCCAAAGGATACACACGAGCGACTGCTTCAGCTCCTTCAATGTTCTGAGAAAAACTCTGATGCTCTGCATTCTGAAGACTTAGGGGTTCCTTGGCAGGCTCAGGATAGATGGCTTTAATCGACATATCCACATCAGGCAGAAAAATCCGATGATTGCAAGCAGATGGCTGATATGAGATAGTGGAGTGAAGTTTGAACAGCCGCATGACCCATGGGGCGTAGAACTTCAAGCCAAACATGTTGGCGAATGAAGAAGTCCTGTGCATTGAAGCATTTTCCATGAAGAATATAGAAGACCAAAGTCTTCATTGCACCTTCAAGCTTGGCATTTGGAGAGTGTCCTTTGATTGGCCAGAGAGTTCGCCTTATGATGTGATAAATGGTTCTTGGCAGATACTCAAGGTCTTCAACGAAGAACTCTGTGGGATAAGCAGCATCTTGGGGCAATGGCTTCATCATACTGAGCATCTGACTCATATTAGGTTCAGTCTGCTGAAAGATGCTCTCAATAGCTTCACTATGAAGCTGACAGCCATGCTCGTAGAGATCACCAGGAGTGGGAAAACCAGTGAGCTCAATGATGTCAAAGGCTTTGTCTTTGTGATGAACGTTTCCTGTCATCCACTCTAGGACCCAAGTCTTCGGATCTCTGCTATACCCACGGATGTGAAGTGTGGCATAGAATTAGAACAGCAACTCTTCATTCCAATGCTCTTGGTCAGTGACGAATGGCAGCAATCCAACTTCTTTGAAGCAATCCAGAGCTTCTTCCAAACAGGGCAGACCAGCTATAGCTTCAATGTCAAGGCGCTTGTGGGGGAAGATGCGACCTTGATTGTATAGAATGCAGGAGTAATAGCTTCGATGCGGATAGCTCCAGAACTGATCAGATGATATCCTTTCCCTTGAGTAGGGGTTCCTGGAGCTATTGAAGAATGTGTTGTCTGCTTTTAAGCCATTGATATTGAAGGAGCCAGGTGCTGATGCAGGACCTGGGAACCTTGGCAATCTTGGGATTGGCTTCTGTACCTGAGGCCTGTGCTCAACATGATAGTCGAACTGGGGACCGGCAACAGACTCAGGAACAGAAGTGGCGGGATCAGTGGCTTCGCTGACTTCTGGTGCTTTTGTTGGTGAGGGCTCCACATTAGCTTCAGCCATGACAACGTCAGTGGCTTCAGTGGTGTTGGTGGTGGCAGCCTCAAGATGTTCAACCTCCACTTGATGAGCTGGAGGGCCGGTCACAGTCACGTTCTCCTCGAGAACAGCTTCTTGGTGAGACGGGGGTGTAGCAGCGCTTGGGGTTTCTTCTTCATTGGCTGATGCAGCCAGAATGTCTTCAGCAGATTCAGCTTCAGACGCAGAGACTGGAGGCCTTGGTCCTTTGCGAAGCCTGCGCAACGCAGGCGACGCCTGTGTAGTTGGAGTTGGCTGGGCCTCAAAGTCTTCTTCCTCTTGTGGGCGATCAGCCCATGAAGCATCCTGAGCGATTGGCGTTAGAGGACGCCCAATGCTGATGAGTTCGCTGTGCTCGAGCTAAGGAAGGACTGCACCATCTTCTACATGGTCATGTTGACCAATGTCTTCAGCAGCGATGGGATCAGCTGCTGGAAAGTCTTCAGCTTCACGAGCCTCTTTGAAAGCAGGCTCATGGATTGTCAGCTGGCGTTCAGCGTCAGGACGAACCATGGAAATGGGTTCAACTATCAAAGGCTATGTGGGAGCAGCCCGATCTTTCTTGGTCTTCCTCTTCTTCTTGGAGGGGGCAATAGGAGAGGCTTCAGGATGTTTCCTCTTCCTGGCTTCAGCCTCAGCAGTCCTCGTCTTCTTGAGCTCTGAAGCGGTTGACCGGCTTTTTGGCTTCGAGCGAGTCATTCTAGTTGGGAAGACAATGGGATCTGCTTCCTGCCTTGGTGCGTCAGGTTCAGCCGTAGCGGGCTTCTTCATCTTCTTTGCAGCCATCCTGGGGTCAGCCTCATTGTAGGCTTGCACACATCTGTCAGCCATAACCTTCATGCGCTCATGCAACCCTGAGCTTCTGCATGTTTCTTGAGAAAGACTTCCTTGAGCTCGTGCAGCATAATCTTGAAGTTCTTCACCTCTTGCACGCTGAGCTTGGCCATATGCTTCTTGAACAGAGATTTCTCAAAGTCAATCTTCTGCTTCAGTTCAACAATGCGCTGGGCGATAGCTAGCTCTGAAGCAATGGCGCCATGGAAGGCGACACT
Organism: Triticum dicoccoides; assembly: GCF_002162155.2. NCBI lineage: Eukaryota > Viridiplantae > Streptophyta > Magnoliopsida > Poales > Poaceae > Triticum > Triticum dicoccoides. Next base: position 139,841,357 of record NC_041392.1, read on the forward strand.
GAGGCCAATGGGTAGCTGCAGATCTTCGAAGTTGATGTTTGGCGTGTCAAACCACTCATCAATGAAGTTGTGGATGATTGTCACATCAAAGAGAGGCAGATCATTGAAGATTTCTGCTTCTTCTTTGCTCTTGATGAGTTGCTCAAGAGCATCATCCGCAAGATCTTCATCACTTGACAGATCAATGGCATCATTGCGCATAATGGCAGCAGCTGTTAGCTCTTGGCCGGTGTGTGGCAGAGGCATCTTGACCTTCTGGGGCTTGGAGATGCGTGATAAATCTTCGGACTACACACTGTCTTCAGGAGGTGCAGTTGCCAGTGGCTTCGCCCGTGAGATTTTTGGTGAAGGGGCAGGCTTTGAAGCTTTAGGATTCTTCAACTTCTTTGGCTTCGGCGCTGCAGGCGCTTCATCTGATTCAGCGTCAGCTGCAGGCTCATTCACTGCAGTCCCTTGAACCAAGATATGGGTGATGAGGCCTTCAAGGTTGTAGAAAGGACCGATGACATTGGGTTCTACATCTCGTGTGCCATCAGCCCTTGGAGCTGAGGGACCAGGGTTGAAGTCTAGTCCCAATGTCTTCTTGTTTTGCTTCGCTGAGTTCTGGGCAAACTGGAAGTTGCGCTTGAACAGAATGTCGTCACGACACCATAGTAGTGACGATGGGTGTGCATCAACAGGCTGTGGCCCACGGACCATGCAGGGATAGAAGCCTTGTTCAATGGCTTCATCTCTGGACCTGGGTTGAAGATTCTTGTATAGGATGTCTCCCCACGGTCTCTTGATGGCATTTTTCTCAGCATATTCCTGGGTTACAAATCGGTATTTGAACCATTGTTCTGCCCAATATCTTCGAATCCATTGGATTCGGGTCTTGCGCTGATTGTAATCCTCTTCAGGATCTGTCTTGTACAGTTCTGAGAGGTCATCTGGTAGATCTCTAGATGTTTCTCCACGATGCTTTCTGCCACCCTTCCTTGCTGATTTCTCTGAAGCCATGAACTTTAAACTGAAAGGCTTCAACATGTTCAAAGGCTTCAAAGATTTTCGCTTGCTGGACAAACAGGAACTGACTTCGAGAGAATTTATGTGATGTTGTAAGAATTCTGCAAATGAATGCAGACTATGAGAACCAAAGGATTCTCCCATGGACATGTACCTGTGACAGCATTAAGGTGCGAGGGAAGGGGAAGAGGTCATATGCATTCTCAAAAGATTTTGAAGATAAATCAGTTTAGAAGACATTGACCTCATCGTGCGAAGACATTCACTCATAGATAAGGAGTTGGTTCCAGATTTGTACGAATCCAGAGATCAGTACAAGTGAGGAATCTAAATACTTTGTGAAGCATAAGTGAATATACTAGGCATGTTATGAGATGCAGTATGAGAGAGATCTAACTTGTGTGAATAGAAACTGCTTGTGGTAGAAAGTGACAAAGCCATATTATCAACGGTGCCGTAAAAAGGAAGTTTTATTTACCACACTAAGAACTTCTAGACGGAGTGGAAGATAAGGCCGAGCAGTTAGATCTTCCATGCCCTAACTTGGCGATGGAGGACACCTACGGCGACGGCGGAGAGGACGATGTCCGCGGTCGGCGTGAAGTCGGCGTCGGAGAGGTTGCGGCAGCGAAGCACTTCGTCGCCGGCATCGTCGAGGGCTAGCGGTGGCGCTAGGGTTCGTGCAAGAGTGGAAGAAGAGATAATGATCGCCGTGAACTGTGTATTTATAGGTACAGGGGTGGCACTGCGTTATTACACAGGTGCCCCTGGCGATTCGCATCTGAGGAACACGTGGCCATTATGCGGAATTTTGGGGTTTGTTCCACGTCCCACGCACGCCTAGATTGTTGGGTGGTCGTTCCTACTTCTCCGGGTTTCATGTGGAGGAATGAACATTGAAAACGGACTTAATGGTTGTCTCTGTATCTTCTGCTGACAAGGACGCAGGGAAGATATTCAACAGTTTCAATAGAATGCATATGATTTGGAGAGATAGAATTTGAGATAGAAAGCATAGAGAGGTTAGGGTCCGATCACATTCACTTAGTTCAAAAGATTCAACAAGAAAACATAGCTATAAGTGAATGCTGTAGAGGACAGAACACTAGTATATATATATATATCTATATAATCAACATAGTGAAGATAATCATAAAGACATGTTGAGATTGAAGCCAAACCAAATGTGAAGACATAGCAAATGTAACGCCATGAGTGAAACACTTCAAACAGAACATTTGGTGGTGGCATTACCCCCGTATAGGAAGTATTAGACCCGGACACGGCGCACAATTATCGTGGCGCTCCGAAGTCAAATTCCACATTAATGTATTCACACTTAGAATGTATGTCTTCATTGATTTAAAATATACTTTACTTCATGTGTTGCACATCTAAGTCATCAATATGCATAAGGGTTAGGATGTGTGCCTGATCACAGGACATTTGAGGATTCCAGGATATTTAGCTCACACCGTAACTTGCAAAATCTCTTCTCATCCAAGGGCTTGATGAAGATATCTGCCAATTGCTCTTCAGTGTTGACGTGTATGATATCAATATCTTCCTTCACAACATGATCTCTGAGAAAGTGATGACGAATTTCAATGTGCTTTGTCTTCGAGTGCTGAACTGGGTTGTTGGCAATCTTGATGGCGCTTTCGTTGTCGCAGTAGAGTGGCACTTGCTTCAGATGAATGCCATAGTCTTTGAGCGTTTGCTTCATCCACAGAAGCTGAGCGCAGCAAGATCCAGCAGCAATGTATTCAGATTTAGCAGTGGAGAGAGATACACAGTTCTGCTTCTTTGAAGACCAACATACAAGTGATCGTCCCAGAAAGTGACATGTGCCTGATGTAGACTTGCGATCAACTTTGTCACCAGCATAATCAACATCCGAGAATCCAACCAGATCAAACTCTGAGCCCTTTGGATACCATAATCCTAGAGTTGGGGTGTGAGCCAAATATCGAAGAATTCGCTTCACAGCTAAGTGATGCGACTCCTTTGGTGCCGCTTGAAATCGAGCACCCATGCAAACACTAAGCATAATATCTGGCCTAGATGCACATAGATAAAGTAAAGAACCAATCATGGAGCGGTATACCTTTTGATCGAACTCTTTACCATTGTCGTCAGGACCCAGATGATGCTTGGCTGGCATTGGCGTCGTGAAGCCTTTGCAGTCTTGCATAACGAACTTCTTCAGGCAATCTTTGAGATACTTCTCTTGAGATATGAAGATGCCGTTGCGTTGCTGTCGTATTTGAAGACCGAGAAAGAACTTCAGCTCTCCCATCATAGACATTTGATATTGCTCTTGCATCATATATCCAAACTCTTCACTGTACTTCTGATTGGTGCAGCCGAAGATAATGTCATCCACATATATTTGGCACACAAATAGTTCACCATCATATGTCTTCGTGAAGAGAGTGGGGTCGAGAGAACCAGGTATGAAGCCTTTGCTCTTCAGGAAGTATTTGAGTGTGTCATACCAGGCCCGAGGGGCTTGTTTGAGGCCATACAGTGCCTTGTTGAGCTTGTATACCATGTCAGGATGTTTTGGATCTTCAAAGCCAGGAGGTTGTGCAACATACACTTCTTCTTCAATCTTGCCATTGAGGAAGGCACTCTTCACATCCATTTGATAAAGAAGTATGTTGTGATGATTTGCATAGGCCAGCAGTATGCGTATGGCTTCAAGTCTAGCCACAGGAGCAAATGTTTCATCGAAGTCAATGCCTTCCACTTGAGTATATCCTTGAGCAACGAGACGAGCTTTGTTTCTGACAACTTGACCATGCTCATCTTGCTTGTTGTGGTATATCCATTTGGTGCCTATTATGTTGTGCTTCCGAGGATCGGGACGATTGACCAGTTCCCATACATTATTCAGCTCAAACTGTAGAAGCTCGTCTTGCATAGCTTGAATCCATTCAGGTTCCATGAAGGCTTCTTCAACTTTCTTGGGTTCTGTTATTGAGACGAATGCGAAGTGCCCACAGAAATTTGCCAGCTGAGTCGCCCTTGAACGAGTGAGTGGACCGGGTGCATTGATGCTATCAATTATTCTTTCAATCTACACTTCATTGGCAACGCGAGGATGTACAGGACGAGGATTTTGCTCTTGCTGATCATTGTCGTTGTTAGAAGGAATGTCTTCAGGCTGAGCATTGTCTTCATGTGGATTAGGTGCTGAGATGATAAGTTCTTCTTCAGGATGAGCTTCAGAAGGTATAATTTCTCCAGTTCCCATTAGCTTGATTGATTCACTAGATGGAACTTCATCTAGCACATTTGGCAGTTGCTCTCTTTGTGAACCGTTGGTCTCATTGAACCGCACACCCATTGTTTAAACCACTTTGTAATGAAAGAGATTGAAGACTCTGTAGGAGTGCGAATCCTTTCCATATCCAAGCATAAAACCCTCATGTGCTTTTGGTGCAAACTTTGAGGTGTGATGTGGGTCCTTGATCCAGCACCTGGCGCCAAATACTCTGAAGTAACTGACATTTGGCTTCTTGCCAGTAAGGAGCTCATAAGATGTCTTGTTCAGAAGCTTGTGAAGATAAACACGATTGATTGTATGGCATGCAGTATCAATGGCTTCAGGCCAGAATTTTCTTGGAGTCTTGTATTCATCTAGCATTGTTCTGGCCATCACAATGAGTGTTCTGTTCTTGCGTTCGACGACCCCATTCTGCTGTGGCGTGTACGGGGTTGAGAATTCATGTGTGATGCCCAAGGTATCAAGATATGTATCAAGGCCAGTGTTCTTGAATTCAGTGCCATTGTCACTTCTGATATGCTTTATCTTGGCGCCATAGTTGTTCATTGCTCGATTAGCGAAGCGTCTGAAGACATCCTGCACTTCAGTCTTGTAAAGGATTATGTGCACCTAAGTATATCTAGAATAATCATCAACAATGACAAAGCCATAGAGACAAGTAGTAGTAGTAAGAGTTGAGTAATGAGTGGGACCGAAAAGATCCATGTGAATTGTACACCCACTATCAATAATCCATTCTGAAGACGCTGGTGTCGTACCCTACAGTGAAGTTAGGGGGATAGGCTTCACGAAGAGCATTGTGAAGCAAAAACATTTGACAAACCAGTGGGTTATGAAAGCTTAGGTCCAGATTAGGACTAATGGGGAGAGTGGCAAGTGATTCAGGAATGAAGTACATAGTAAGACCATTCGGGCATTTGATCTTGCGCCCTACAAGATGTTTAACGTCCCCAGCAATAGCGTTAGATGATTTTGGTTTTCTGCTGGAGACCTTTCCCTGCAAAAGAGAGTTAAGCTTTCTTAGCCACCCACATCTTCAAGGGTGGCTTAGAAGCAATAAGTCTAAGTGCAGCATCTGAGAACTTTGGCTTTGGAGCCCTAGCAAACAGTCTTGCAAGCGGACAATAGTACTCATAAGAATAAGCAGGATAGTTCTTGGTCTTATGAACATGGCGGTTTGATGAAACGCTCTCATATTCATATGCCTGAGTATGGTTTCCCTGCAAAACATTTGCGTTAGTGTGACTCAGGTGAGTCCTCTGTCTGTATGAAGCCTTTGGACCGTATGAAGCCTTTGGTCTGAGGTTTGTCTTCTTCACGTGAGGTGTCATGATGACATTCATAGGAAGATTCTCCAAACACCTTTTCAAAACCCAGATCTTCTTCATAGGCGGTCAATTCCTGCAGTTAGTACCAATGTACCTGGAAAACACTTCACCATTCTGATTCTTAAACAGTTTATAGTTTGCATCAAGGGATTCATCAATGATAATGGGGTTAGCACAAGTGAAGCCAGATAGATTGGATGGATCTGCTGAAGGTTCCTTTGCAGCAACCCACGTGGTTTTGGGGTACTGCTCAGGTTTCCAGTAAGAGCCATCAGCATTCATTTTCCTTACGAACCCAACACCCTCTTTCCTCGGGTTTCGGTTCAGAATCTGCTTTTTGAGGACATCACATAGTGTCTGATGCCCTTTAAGACTTTTGTACATCCCTGTTTCAAGCAATGTCTTCAACCTAGCATTCTCATCAGCAATAGCAGTGGTATCCTTAGAAGAGGGGTTAGTTACCACATCAATAGTTGAAGATATTGCAATAGTAGTAGCAATAGAACATTCAGCAACAGAAGTAGCATTATCACGATCAATGCATTTAAGACATGGTGGTTCAAATCCTTCATGAGCGGAACTGATCTGTGTGGCGCGAAGTGACTCGTTTTCCTTTTGAAGATCTTCATGAGCCGCTCTCAATTTCTCAAGATCTTGCTTCCTTTGAAGATAATCATAGGAAAGCTTTTCATGAGTTGTTGAGAGAGTTTCATGACGACTTTCAAGTTCCACATACTTAACGTGAAGATTTTTTATGTCTTCAATTAAGGATTCAGATCGAGTCATTTCAGCACCTAACAGATCATCGCTTCTGTCTAACAGTTTTTGAATATGTTCCATAGCTTTCTGTTGTTCAGTTGCAATTTTAGCAAGTGTTTTGTAGCTGGGTTTTGAACCACAATCAGAGTCATCGTCACTAGATGTTTGATAGTGAGTAGTGCGTGTGTTTACCTTGGCACCGCGTGCCATGAAGCAGTAGGTAGAAGCGGAGTAGTCCTTGTCATTTGCATCGGTGTCGGTGATGAAGTCATTGTCTTCAGTGTTGAAGATGGACTTGGCAACGTATGCTGTAGCTAGACTTGCGACGCCTGAATCGGACTCCTCCTCAGACTCCACCTCCGCCTCCTCAGAAGCGGACTCCTCCTCTGAATCCATTTCCTTGCCAACAAACGCACGTGCCTTGCCAGATGAGCTCTTCTTGTGTGATGAAGACTCTCAGGAAGACTTGGAAGAAGACTTTCAGTATTTCTTCTTCTTCTTGTCGTCAGAGTCATATTCCTTGCTCTTCTTCTTCTTGTTGTTCTCATTGTCCCACTGTGGACACTCAGAGATGAAGTGGCCAGGTTTCTTGCACTTGTGACATGTTTTCTTCTTGTAGTCGTGAGCAGAAGCTTCATCATTCCTTGAGCTTGATCGGGAAGACTTTCTGAAGCCTTTCTTCTTGGTGAACTTTTGGAACTTCTTGACAAGCATAGCAAGTTCCCTTCCAATGTCTTCAGGATCATCAGAACTGCTGTCAGATTCTTCTTCAGACGAGGAGACAGCTTTTGCCTTCAAGGCATGAGTTCGCCCATAGTTTGGACCGTAGATATCTCTTTTCTCAGAAAGCTCAAACTCATGTGTGTTGAGCCTCTCAAGTATGTCAGACGGCTCGAGTGTCTTGAAATCAGGACGTTCTTGAATCATCAGGGCTAGGGTGTCAAACGAACTGTCAAGTGATCTCAGTAGTGTCTTGACAACTTCATGTTTGGTGATCTCAGTAGCGTCGAGGGCTTGAAGCTCATTTGTGATGTCAGTGAGTCGGTCAAATGTGAGCTGGACATTCTCATTGTCATTTCGCTTGAAGCGGTTGAAGAGGTTGCGAAGGACACTGATTCTCTGATCTCTCTGGGTTGAGACGCCTTCATTGACCTTGGAGAGCCAGTCCCAGACCAGCTTTGATGTTTCCAAAGCACTCACACGGCCATACTGTCCTTTGCTCAGATGACCACAGATGATATTCTTGGCAGTAGAGTCTAGTTGAACGAACTTCTTGACATCAGCAGCAGTGACACCTTCTCCAGCCTTGGGAACGCCGTTCTTGATGACATACCATAGGTCGACGTCAATGGCTTCAAGATGCATGCGCATCTTATTCTTCTAGTAGGGATATTCAGTTCCATCAAAGACGGGGCACACAGCGGAGACTTTAATTATCCCTGCAGTCGACATAGCTAAAACTCCAGGTGGTTAAACCGAATCACACAGAACAAGGGAGCACCTTGCTCTAATACCAATTGAAAGTGCATTATATCGACTAGAGGGGGGGGTGAATAGGCGATTTTTATGAAAGTCTTCAAAACGTGGATGTTATGAAGACAAACGATAGAAATATAGCTATTACCCTGCAGCGGAAGGTAGACTATACTAGGCAAGCCATAGTCAAGTATTCAATAGAGTGAAAGCACAATGGCTAATAGCAGCAATGTAGTAAGGATCAGGTAGGAAGATAGTGTGAACATACAATGACTTCACAAGGAGTAACAGTAAGTAAAGGGAAGGGAAGATGAAACCAGTGACTCGCTGAAGACAATGATTTGTTGGACCAGTTCCAGTTGCTGTGACAACTGTACGTCTGGTTAGGGCGGTTAGGTATTTAAATCTTAGGACACACAGTCCCGGACACCCAGTCCTGAACACGCAGCTCAGGACACCCAGTCCTCACCGTATTCCCCTTGAGCTAAGGTCACACAGACCTCGCCCAATCACTCTGGTAAGTCTTCAAGGTAGACTCCCAAACCTTCACAGACTTCGTTCACCGGCAATCCACAATGTCTCTTGGATGCTCAGAACGCAACGCCTAACCGGCTGGAGGATGCACAGTCCTCAAGTGTAATAAGTCTTCAGATCACACAGACAAGAAGACTTAAGTGATGCCTAATTCTCTTTGGCTCTGGGTGGTTATGGCTTTATCCTCGCAAGGAATTCTCTCTCAAAGGCTTCGAGGTGGGTTGCTCTCAAACGACAAAAGCGTTACTGTGAATCTGAGCAGCCAACCGTTTATGGTTGTAGGGGGAGGGCTATTTATAGCCACTTGGCAACCCGACCTGATTTGTCCGAAATGACCCTGGGTCACTAAGGAACTGACACGTGTTCCAACGGTCAGATTTCAAACTCACACGGCAACTTTACTTGGGCTACAAGCAAAGCTGACTTTCCGACTCTGGACAAGATTCGCTCTCATAGTCTTCACTCGAAGACATAGGTTTTGTTTAAGCATCACTTGAGTCATTCTGACTGGTTCTCTTGGACCCCACTTAACAGTACGATGGTTCCTATGACTCAACACAGAAGAAAAAGAACTACGAAAGATCTAAGTCTTCGAGCTCCATAGGCTTCATGTGGTGTCTTCTCTTGTCATAGTATTCAATGTGAATATCTTCATATACCACCTTTGACTTCAATGTCTTCATACATTTTTAGGGGTCATCTCTGGTAGGAAAACAGAATCAATGAGGGACTTCTACCTGTGTTATCCTGCAATTCTCACAAACACATTAGTCCCTCAACTAGGTTTGTCGTCAATACTCCAAAACCAACTAGGGGTGGCACTAGATGCACTTACAATGAGGTTCAATCCGCTGCCGCCGTCCATGAGTACCTTGGTAAGACGAAAGCCGTCCACTATTGGACTGAGGACCAATGCGGCTGGTGCAAGGACTATTCGGAATTTAGGTTCATCACTGGTGTTAAAGGTAATAGCCGTGTCACTCCATGGGTTTATTGTTGCTACTTGGTAGACTTCGGCAAGGCTGCGGAGTGTCCTTTTTCGCATATTATTTGATGCGAAAGTCTCAAAGACTGTTAATACCGTATTGCTGTCTCTGGGGTGGCTTTCTTTGGCCTCCGGAATTAGGAGATTTTCGCCAATTTTGGCCACCTGCCGGAGTATCCAACATGCTCTAAGGTTGTGAGTTGGTGTGGCGTCCTCTGTACTGTGAATTTTACAGGGTCCATTAAGCCATCCTTCCAATACGGTTCCATGCCCTATAGAGGGTTTTTGCTTTTTGGTGTTTGACCCGGGTGTCTGGCGATGATGTACCCTTTTATTTCGGACTCGGTTTGCATTCAGGACCGGATTGTCCCAAAATTTTATTTCGGTTTTCCAGGCGCTTTCCATTGCACAGTACTTTCGTACTATGGACGCCAAGTCAGCGAAGCATGTAATATCATGGCAACTTATGGCGTTGAGGATTCCCTTGTCCGTGCAATTATTGCAGAAGAATGAAATCGTGTCTTCCTCGCGGCAGTCCTTTATCCTGTTCATAACCATGAGGAATCTGGCCCAGTAATGATGTACTATTTCTTCGGGCTCTTGCCTAATTTGGGATAGATCGCTAATGTTCGGGTTGGTGGGTGGAATTGAATCCGAAGCCTCACCCCATCTGAGGCTCAGAGGCCGAGGAATTTTTGAACTCGAAAATTTGGATTCCTGGATGTTGTCCAATGAATCCAGTCCGTCGCCTGACTCTAAATTCAGGTCTTGAGTGATATTCTCCCCTCCGCGGGTATCCGGATTGGAGGGATCGGGAATCCGGACATAACGAGTCCTTAAGATAGATGAAGGGTCGCCGCACTGTCCCTCTACCATGACAACGTTATGGGTGACTTGGGGAGAGTCAATCTCTCTCAGATCGGGTTTAGGCCCAATCTGGTCATAATCCGTAGCGACTCCCAGGGCGGCGAAGCGATCCAAGAGCTCGTTTATGGAGGAGAGCTCCATTGGATCTAACTGCTTGGCGAGTTCCGAGCTGACATGGAGATTGTTTTCGATGGCTCGAGAGGTCATCATCGGCGCAGAAGCCGAACAGACGGTCATAAGAAAACCACCTAGCCGGAGGGTTTGGCCGACAGCCAAAGCTCCCTTAGCAACGGTGCCGTCTTTAAAGACGGGGTGAGGCATCCTTCCTGATGGCGACGACATAGAGGAACTCTCAATGAAAGCACCAATGTCGGTGTCAAAACCGGCGGATCTCGGGTAGGGGGTCCCGAACTGTGCGTGTAGGCCGGATGGTAACAGGAGGCAAGGGACACGAAGTTTTACCCAGGTTCGGTCCCTCTCGATGGAGGTAAAACCCTACGTCTTGCTTGATTAATATTGATGATATGGGTAGTACAAGAGTAGATCTACCACGAGATCAGAGAGGCTAAATCCTAGAAGCTAGCCTATGGTATGATTGTTGTTCTGTATGTTGTCCTACGGACTAAAACCCTTTGGTTTATATAGACACCGAAGAGGGTTAGGATTACACAAAGTCGGTTACAATGGTAGGAGATCTGCATATCCGTATCGCCAAGCTTGCCTTCCACGCCAAGGAAAGTCCCTTCCGGACACGGGACGAAGTCTTCAATCTTGTATCTTCATAGTCCAGAAGTCCGACTGAAGGTATAGTCCAGCTATCTGAACACCCCCTAATCCAGGACTCCCTCAGGTAGCATCAGAAAATGTAGGGTAAAACAAACAAAAAGCAGCGGAACCACATGCTAGTTTGCTGATGTGTAATTAAGCATAGAGAACATTAAGCAGTCTGATGAAACCAACAGGTGGCATCAGTACAAAACTAAAGCATATTAACTATATCTGCACTGGTATGTAATTTAGCACATGTAACATGTTCACTGCCAGAAGTATGGCCCTACAGGTGCAAGCAGAATAACGCATCTCATGAAAAACTGAATGATGCCCGGAAGAAATTCAAAGGTGCGGTGCTTATGCTAGGAAAGTGAACGTAGGCACCAGCCGTTGGATAATAGTACTTGATTCTCGGCGGTGTATGGGTATCATTGTCATACTTGATAGCTAAGGATCGTTGATGGTGCTCGTTTTGTGGTTGAGTTTGGGTCGGCTGTCACCGTTGCTGAAGCGGCTCTGGTGCTACGGTTGTGGCGCCTATCGACATACAAGAAAGCTCATCTATGGTAAGTGACCAGTTGCACGATAAAGGGAAAAACCGAAGGAGTACAAATCGAAATAACCTGATGAGGCTGCAGCGTCGGTAAAGCAGGGCCGGTGGAGTTGAATATGGCATCCGTGGAGCGGGTCCGGTGCAGTGGACGAAGGCTTCGACGGGCACGTTGTACAGTGCTTTCGGTGAGGCGGATCTGTTGCGGCGGATGAGGGCTTGTATGAAGGGCCAGCGAAGGGGCGGACGAGGGAGTCAGTGAAGGGCCTACGCTATGGTGGACGAGGGCGCCGGTTAAGCAGATCCGGTGCGGTGGACCATGATGGCGGTCAAGGAGATCTGGAGCAGTGAACAAGCCAGTCGCTAAAGTGGCTCCGGTGAAGTGGTGAGTTGGCAGTTGGGGGTTCCAAGGTGCGGAAGGTAGATCCGGCGGGGTGTGAGGTCAACCGCTGTGGCGGAGGACTAGATTCGGCGGCTTGCCGTGGTTGGGGGGTCGGGGAGGGGAAGGGGAGGGGCTCTGGGGAAGAATGTTGGGGGAAAAGAGGGGAAAACAATGGAGTTACCAAAGCAGCCCTTTTCTATTCATGTGGCAGGGGTAAAACAGGAATATTGCAGGGCTAAACTTTCGGGCGCGTGATATTTCGATGTGAGCGAGAAGTTTGAAAGATTTTGGCGCCTAAAATTATAAGTATTCTGCTCTCATACGACCGACTATGATATCATGGCCGACAATTTGTTTGTTTTGCATGCAAAAAATGTGCAAGTTTTGAAAATCAGTGTCTCCAACTCAAAACTTAGATTGTCCATTCAATTCAAATATGGATCATTGAGCTAGTACAAGCAAATACCATCATACGGTCCAATTCAAATGAAATTCCAAATGTGTTTATCCTAAATATGATGACAAAAGCAAAAATGTGTATGTGTATGAATAAAGTGGATGATTATAAAGTTTGAACATGCCCGTATGTGTATATCTCTAGGTTTGATATATGAATTTGAAATCACGAAATCCCGGCTTAAAAAATGTACCTCCATTTAAATGAATTACAAATGCTAATGATGGAGTCGAATTCCAAAATTCCAATCTTAGGTTTGTAATTCTGGTACATCAAGGTATATCACGCATGTTCAAAAGTATCGTTATCTCATAGTACAAACTGTGAAACAAATTGATCAACCATGAGTGCACAATATCTCAATTACGCTAAAGTCCCTCAAATATAGACAACTCACTCTTTATCTGAAGTCAACCCCCCACCCACCACCACACACACACACACACACACACACACACACACACACACACACACAGAAGTCGTTCTCTCCCCCAAACACCAACACACGAGCACATTAACACCCCTCTCTCTTGTAAAGTCCGGACCCCAACATAGGTCTCTATCACTTTGTCTCTCGGGCATGCACACATCTCTTCCCTCACTCTCTAAGTCTCCCGCTATCTCTCTTACCCAAGCACACGCACTATGTAGAGTGTATATTTCCCATACACACAAAGCGTCGCCCCCAAACGTCTATCTCCCTAGTTATGTGGTTCTCGCGCACTCACCTCACACACCACCCCCACTGCAAACAAGCACACTTTGTCTCCTTGTGCACCACTCTCCTCTTTCTATCTTTCCCACATGCGGACCCACCCCAGCTCCTTCCCTGTATACATATATGTCGTGACTCTTTGCATAGCTCCCTAATGTATAACCGTTCTCGATTTCGCCCATTGTTCTCTACACCATCTATTCTAGATCTCTCATGAAGTCCCTATTACACACACGATGACTCGCTTCCCTTGCGTCTCCGTTCATAGGCCAATTTCGGACAACATCAACATCGTCTCCCTATCTATACGCCATTTATGGACACAAACGACCCGTCTCGCCCCCTCTCTCCCTCTCTATCTCTCTCTCTCTCTCTCTCTCTCTCTCTCTCCGTCGCTAGCTCTCTCTTTCTCTCGCTCTCACACCCCTCTCACACACACACACACACTCGATGTCTCTTCCAAATAGTCTGCTCCTCCCGCCCGCACCCGTGCTATCTCGCTACTACACATGTCACACCATTCCCCCTTCCCTTATACTAGGTTTACATCATCAGTGGTATCTCTACTCCACATACACTCTCTCCCTCTCACACACAAACGCGTGCACAAACACACACAGACACGCACAAACACCCATTTACCTGGATCCTCATCTCTCCTCATGTCCGCATGTGTATCTCACACACTCACTCTCTAATTATGTATATGTGTCTCCATGTTACACAACACAAAGCCCCATGTACATGTCTCTCTCTATCCTCCACACACATAGACACAAAGAATCTGTTATCATTGCCTCAATCTCTAACATATCACACATGCTCTCTCTCTCTCTCTCTCTCTCTCTCTCTCTCTCTCTCTCTCTCTCTCTCTCGCAAACACGCTCAACAAGGGTTTCCCCGTGAATAACTTACCGTCTATTCATGAATAGTCGTGGCAGTACAGCGAACACGAGACGTGAAAAAGAATAAATCTACACGTGCTTAGACCACCTACTATGACTACTAGGACTAGAGCAAGCCAAAAAGCGCACTGCTGTCACCCCCTCCTTGTCGGCGACGGGAAAACCTTCGTTTTACACAGTCGAGAAGTCATTGTGCTAAGGCCCCACATGCTGAGGCGTTGAATAGAATGTAGATGCTAGTTTACGGAAGCAAGTATCGATAATACATTTGTATCTCCATACTTATATTTCTTCTCTTATTAAAAACCGAGTTGGTGATGATGGTACGTGTGCCATCTTGCAATATAGACCATCCGATCTATATCTGACGGATAGAAATTAAACTAAAAGATACCCGCACCCCTCTCCACATTTGCAGACAAGGCCTTCCCTCGTTCATCCTTATCTGCAACAAACCTCATTGTTGAGAAATTAAGAAAGGAAGCCTCTGGAACAAAATGGCCTGGTGGCCACTGCCGGCGTCGTCAATCCCCAGGCCTCCGCTCAGTTCGACCACCAACCACCACCACACCCAACTCCTCTTCACCTTATCTCATATTTCTCAAGATATCATTAGTTTTTACACATGGGATTACTCCTGCAAGGGTCAATCACAACAAGTGTTTTATAAAAAATGCATCTTGATGTTCCATGCAATGCATGGATCTTGCTAGTACTCCTACACAAGACTAAGTTGGTGATGCTGGTGTGTCTACCATCCGTTGTTTCTGACCATTAGATCTACATCTAACGATTGTGAGGTAAGTTGTTGCCTTTTCTCACCAACATCCCACTTGTCTACCAATTTGCAAAAAAACCCATAATTAGTATCTTAAAACCAACCACATCCCTCCCTGACCTCACCAAAACAGCCCAAGGAATATATTCTAATTGAAACATAATTTATCTCTAGTGACATATGTATATCAAAATTAGAGTGTTTTGCACCAAGTTTGTGAATAAGTATTATTCTAATTATGATTCGTTGCAATGGACATGAACATTGCTAGTATTTCCAACCATGCATTTCTTTTCCTAGTATTCCATAGTTTTGAGTTTTCCATCAAGATATTAGTCACTCATGGTTGATATTTACTTTCAATCATGTACACATAGGCACTATGTAACTAGCCTTGCTTATTGGCTTCCAAAGCTTAAGTTTCACTCCTACTTACAATATGTAGAGTATTTAACAAAAAACTACCACTTTCAACCAGCCCTAGGAGGAATCTATTGTACAAAAAATAGCAAAAACATACCCAAAATTTCTTAATCCACGCCAAAAACTACCTAGTACTCCTACCAATTAGGTTCGTTTAAACCAATTTATGACAGGGTTGGCCCACATGTCCGTGCTGACGAGGCAGCTTAAACCAACACATTTTGTTTGACCGTTGACACAAGGGACCCACATCTGACATTCTATCCTGTTATTCCCCCTCAAATCATTATTTTTCCTGAACATTACTTCAAACAGTACTGATGCGTGTTCGTCGGTGGCGCCTATGATGAGCGAGTTGGCCGCCGCTCCGTCGGACGGGCCGGACGCTGCGCTGGCCTCCGCATGGGTTGGCAGGCTGGCCCGAGCGTGACTCACGAGCGAGCAAGCCGCCGCGCTGGCCTTCGCTCGAGCCAGATGGCTGGCCTTAGCGCGGCGCGCGCGAGCAAGCCGCCGCGCTGCCTTGCCCATCTAGCTAGCAAACCTTGCAGACAAGTAGCTGGATGGAGCTATCTTGGCTAGCTAGTGGCCGCGAGCGCCGGATGGAGCTGGCATCCGGGCTGCCACAACATGGGCTCTGCACTGCCGGTGGTTTTGACCTCACCTTCTGCCGGCGGCGGTAGCTGCATCCCATGGCCAAGGATGACTAGGTGGACGGGCCGGAGGTAGGAGGTCACTCGAGGATTTTTGCTGGTAAGAGCATGTACAATGGTTGATAAGGTAGTCTTATCTTAAGTCTACCACGTATGCAAGTGGTAGTAGTTTCTTGGCATTTTAGTGGTTTCTTGCATTACTAGAGCAAGTACAATAGAGCTGAGTCAGCGGGCTATAAGAAATAAACTACTACTACATGTTGGCTATAAGATGGGCTGTAGATGACATGGCACTGGCATATAGCCAGCAGCTGGCTATACTATTAACCATGCTCTTAGGGGTTTCTTGTAAGGAACAATGTACGTACTAGTAGCGACAAAAGGCGATTCTAGGTTGCGTTGTACTCCAACGAGTACTACTAGTGGTCGCGGGAGTGTATACCTCGTTTTGTTGGTTTGATCCCGGCCGAATGCACGGCAGCCTTTTTTTTTAAAATAGTACTACTACACTTCGCTACGAGCCAATATTTTACACGGGTAGTTTGAGTTTTGAAGTCAAACGGACGTGCGGCCCCACAATCTAGGTGCAATGGACAGCCTAGCCACATGAATGGGTTTTCCTTCCCAGCATCTCATGGCTCGCGTGCTCGCCCTAGCCGCAGCTCGCTTGCCGCTTCCAGCTAGTAGCATATTTAAACCAGCGCCTCCCAATTAAGCCCGAGGAGCCAGAAAAGCCTGGCGGGGCATTGGGAACTGTGCAATATGGCTCTGTACATAAAGTGCTCTACTACTACTCTGTAGCTTGTGGCGTTGCATGCATGGACTTTACTCCATTATTGGCTCTACTATAAAAGAAAGTCCTCTTGCCGTGTTCTTTTTTGAAACGGAGGCAAAAACTTTGCTTCATCTCATTCATAAAAAAGGAACTACTAACAAAGTTCGACGAGATCCATTACACCTCCACAAATGGAAGCGAAAAGCCTAGTCTCGCTGTATCAAATAACTCAAATGTTCTGCCCTCGCAGTAACCGTCGCTGATAAACAGGCTGCTAGTGTGTGCGTGAGAGGAGCGGCAGAGTAGGCCAGCTACGTGAGAGGAGCGGCTGAATAGAGCACTAAGAGTACCCACTAGGCCACTATGCAGGTGTACTTCCCCTGCATTGATAGTACAGCGATGGTTCTAGAGAACAATAGCACCCTCCACTTCCAACTGTAGCTCCTTGGCCCTGAGATTCAAGAGTTCAAAACTGGTGCACTATACAAGACTAGACTAGAAGTACAGTACATCGCACTACTAGTTGATAAAAGTAGTACTGGTACTGCAACAGTACGAGTACGTACTCCTCCGTCACATAATGTATGGCGTTTTTTGACACTAGTTGGCATGTATAGAAAATGGCAAAAACATACCCAAAATTTCTTAATCCACGCCAAAAACTACTACCTAGTGCCAAAAATTTCTTACTAGTGCTATTATTTACAGTATAATGCAATCCCATAACGTTCCATAATGCTAGTACTAGTACTCTATGGTACCAAAAACTACTACCTAGTGCCAAAAATTTCTTACTAGTGCTATTATTTAGAGTAGTAAATAATAGCCCCACCCCTTCGCTGAGGAATGATCTACAGTTGGAAGGGACGAGGCCCTGCGGTTACTATGCTCTTATCTCCTCCTCACCAGTTCCCCTCCCCCCGAAGAGAAGGCAGTTCGTCGCTGCTCCCATGGATTCGCCAGGCGGTTCTCCTCCTCGTCGGGGCTGGGAGATCTTGGACGACGATTCTCTGGGAGAAATTGCACGCCGCTCCGACGTCCTCACCGCCGCAAGACTCGGTGCTTCCTGCACCAACTTTTTCAAGATGCTGCTTAAACAGGCTTGGGAAAAGGCCATGCTTGTTGGTCTTCCATGCGTCCTCGAGGAGAAGGTTCTTCTATGGGACAATTCTTCGAAAAGTCCACCGCTCCCTGGCCATGGTTGCACGTTGACTCCGCTAGAGTTGACCACATTGAGAGGTAGTCGGATTTTGTCCGATGAGCAGGTTAGTAATGGAGTTTGATCATGTAGTACTTAGTTATTCCATTTCCATCCCGTAATTTCTCCACTTCCCACCGTCTTATATATAGGTCTGGGTCGGTGCCAACGAAGACTGGCTTGCATACCTCCGGCCGGATACCACCATGATTTTGCACAACATCCACAGCAGTGCGGCCGTTCCGGTAGACCCCTTCTCCACCATTGGGATCGGCCTTCCCGACTGGTTGGGCAAGAATACGTATGATGATGCCTACATGAGATTGAAGAAGATAGCAATTGCGGACCCGCCGACAAAGCGACGCGGCTACGACTATTACTATCTCATCACGGTGTTTGACATAAGGATTGCCATCAATGCAGGAGGCAGTAACGGCATAGGCTGGCGCATGTTGGCGGCGGCAGATTTGTACCCCTACACGTTCGAAGACGCCATGCGCCATCTAGGCCGCATCTTCACGGTGACAAGCCAGGGGACTTGTTTCATCTGGTTGACATCCTACAGTATGGGAGATTACAAACGGAATGCACAAACCATCATTTGCATCCCTAACGGTACTCCATTATTTTGCAGCGACTAGTCATCCCCCGATAAAAATAAGATCGCCGATCCTAGATGTGCGTTTGCATCCGCGATTTGGTCTAACCTGGAACCTTGTAGCTGACTTTGGCATATTGGGATCACCTATCTTAGCAGTCGTTACCCATGGTACCACTGATGTGCAACATGGTCACATAATCTACCATGATCAGACCGTCACCATCTACCCAGGTATTCCATTTTTTAACCCTCTTGCCTTCTCTTTCATTGTTGTACTAGTAGTATACTTTGTAGTACTAGTAGGAGTACTTTTTACCTTGTAGGACGTGTATAGCTAGCTAGGCCCTTGAAGACTTGAACCCACTAGCTGCCACCATTTTTGTTTTTCCATGTCTTACTATCTCATCCATGTAGCCAAGAGTGGCTATATATAATAAGCCGGTTATTTTACTTCCTCTATACCGGAGTAGTACTATTTGCTGCACAGTATTATTGACCGCCACATTTGAGCACAACATTATTATGCATGGACCTTAACTATGTACGCCACCATGTGTCCAGATCTAGGATGCCGCATGTACCAGATGAACGACGCCGAGTTCGACCCCCGTGATGCTACGTGGGTGCCGAGGAACACTCTTGGAGAGTACTCGCTTTTCATCGGGGACAGCTACCCCATTGTGAAGCGGATGCCACCTTCCATGCACGACACGGAAGGCCTGCCGTTCATGAAGCATGGTTGTGTCTTCAGTACGCACCGCCGGATGAACGACATGCTGGGACACACTATCCATGATTTATGCCGCTTCAGCTTGGATGAGTCTCCATCGTGTGGAACCAGACTAGAAAGCTGCGACAATGATTCCCGTTGCCCACCGCTATGGATCATGCCATCCATGAAGAACACCTGGGACTGGAACCTGGAGGAGTACATGTAGCCCATATATAACATGTAAGTGGAGTACTGTAATTGTGAACGGTAGCGCTGTGAATATATGTAGACTAGTCGTGCACAAATTTTGTTGGGGAACGTAGCAGAAATTCAAAATTTTCTATGCAACATCAAGATCAATCTATGGAGTAATCTAGCAATGAGGGAAGGAGAGTGCATCTACATACCCTTGTAGATCGCTAAGCGGAAGCGTTCAAGTGAACGGGGTTGATGGAGTCGTACTCGTCCTTATCCAAATCACCGATGATCCTAGTGCCAAACGGACGGCACCTCCGCGTTCAACACACGTGTAGCCCGGTGACGTCTCCCATGCCTTGATCCAGCAAGGGGAGAGGGAGAGGTTGGGGAAGAATCCGTCCAGCAGCAGCACGACAGCGTGGTGGTGGTGGAGGAGCATGGCAATCCTGCAGGGCTTCACCAAGCACCGCGGGAGAGGAGGAGGGAGAGAGGCAGGGCTGCGCCATGGAGAGATCAAAACTCATATGTTGCAGCCCCAAAGTCCTCAAGTATATATAGGGGAGAGGGAGGGGGGTGCACCCCCTTTAGGGTTTCCACCCCAAGGGGTGCGGCAGCCCCAAACCCATCTAGGGTGGCGGCCAAGGGGGGGAGAGGGGGAAACTTGCCCCCCAAGCTAGGTGGAGGCGCCCCCTCCCCAAACCCTAGGCGCCTTGGGCCCTTGTGGGGGGGGGGGGCGCACCAGCCCACTTGGGGCTGGTCCCCTCCCACACTTGGCCCATGCAACCCTCCGGGGCTGGTGGCCCCACTTGGTGGACCACCGGGACCCTCCCGGTGGTCCCGGTACATTACCTATAAAACCCGAAACTTTTCCGGCGACCAAAACAGGACTTCCCATATATAATTCTTTACCTCCGGACCATTATGGAACTCCTCATAACATTCGGGATCTCATCTAGGACTCCGAACAACATTCGGTAACCACATACAAACTTCCTTTATAACCCTAGCGTCATCGAACCTTAAGTGTGTAGACCCTACGGGTTCGGGAACCATGCAGACATGACCGAGACGTTCTCCGGTCAATAACCAACAGAGGGATCTAGATACCCATGTTGGCTCCCACATGTTCCACGATGATCTCATCGGATGAACCATGATGTCGAGGATTCAATCAATCCCGTATTCAATTCCCTTTGTCTAGCGGTATTGTACTTGCCCGAGATTCGATCGTCGGTATCCGATACCTTGTTCAATCTCGTTACCGGCAAGTCTCTTTACTCGCTCCGTAACACATCATCCCATGATCAAATCCTTGGTCACATTGCGCATATGATGATGTCCTACCGAGTGGGCCCAGAGATACCTCTCCGTCACACGGAGTGACAAATCCCAGTCTCGATTCGTGCCAACCCAACAGACACTTTCGGAGATACCCGTAGTGTAACTTTATAGCCACCCAGTTACGTTGTGACGTTTGGCACACCCAAAGCATTCCTACGGTATCCGGGAGTTGCACAATCTCATGGTCTAAGGAAATGATACTTGACATTAGAAAAGCTTTAGCATACTAACTACACGATCTTTGTGCTAGGCTTAGGATTGGGTCTTGTCCATCACATCATTCTCCTAATGATGTGATCCCGTTATCAACGACATCCAATGTCCATGGTCAGGAAACCGTAACCATCTATTGATCAACGAGCTAGTCAACTAGAGGCTTACTAGGGACATGGTGTTGTCTATGTATCCACACATGCATCTGAGTTTCCTATCAATACAATTCTAGCATGGATAATAAACGATTATCATGAACAAGGAAATATGATAATAACTAATTTATTATTACCTCTAGGGCATATTTCCAACAAATTTATCACATGAGTTGGAGATGAACTTGTGTGGCATACTGGCATTTGTCCTTTAGAATTTATTACTAGTAAATGTGTTATGTGTACATGCAACTTGTGTGGTTGTTGCACGGGCTCCAACATGCTCTTTGAGACAAAAAGGTGGCACAACTTTGGATATACGTGACGTGGCGTCATCATATAGTAGCATCGTCCGCTATAGTTGTACTAGTACATTCCCACTAGGAGGACAACTCCTATAAAACCTTGCGCTTGGCTCTTTACCTCTTCGGGAGGTTCAACAGTTCGTACTCGTGTGAACCTTGCACTTGGCTCTTCGCCTCATCGAAAGGTCCAACAATGATGATACTACAGTACAATATGCTTCTGGCAATCTGACATTGATTGAACTACTGCACGTCCACCGCGAGGGCGAGGGCGAGGGAGAGGGAGAGGGCGTTGTAGTCAAAAGCAGTACAAGTACTAGTAGTAGTAGTAGTCCATACTGCATCCTTTCCGATTAATATAGCTTAATTTGAAACAAGAAAAATACACTGGCGGTCAACGTATGTAACAGTACACTCTTTACGGTCACTATATATAGTTTTGCGGCGATTATGCGATCACTAGCTCATCGTAGAGCACTGTATTGCACCCTACTGACCGGCCACATAGTCGACGTGGCACTTTGTTGACTGGTTAAATTGTCACCTGGTTTCTGGGTCCCACCTGTTAGTTGGCAGAGCGAAGAAATCAGTTAAACAAAACTTTACGCAGGCGCGACACGAGTCCAACCCTTGCGCGCGAACCGCCCTGGCTGTGTATGTGAATGCATGCACGTGTCCTCCCTCGGTCTTCCAAAAAAGAGTGTACTACATGATGTACATCTACACTTCCAATGCATTTAGCCTTTAATCTAAATCGATATTGATTAACTAATGCACCAACTTGTGCTGTAGGTATAGGCTACATGTCTATCCCTAATTACAGCATGCAACGGCCTAGTGACACTAAATACGACTAGTAAGTAGTACAGTAGCAGTACTAGTATATGTCGGTCAAATTATTCATCATGTCCACACATTGAATTGACGTGACAACACGCTGCGCGTGAGGTGACACAAGAATCCCGACGGCGTGTTCGGGTATTCTGGACTTCAGATTTGGAGTACCACTTATCTGTCGAAATCTTTCATCATTCACTTAAAACAGTCGATTGATCATACATTGAGTACCATATAACTGGAATTACCGATGCAAGTCAAAGAAGGATTGGCCCGTGCTGCCGGCTAGCGTCAAGTTCGATCCCACGGATCAGGAGCTGATCGAGCACCTTGAGGCCAAAGTGAGTGTTGATAGTGCGAGATTTCAGTCTCTCATCGATTTGTTCATACCAACCATCGACAACGAGCACGACATATGTTACACCCAACCTGAGAAACTTCCAGGTAAGACACCGATCGGCCGTCTACTTGCACAAACATATTCCTTTGTTTATAGCTCTATTTTTATTTTTAGACGCAGACCTGGTGAAGAAATTACAATTTGACAGTTAATAAAAAGTGAAACAAGTGACTGCACCATGCCAAAGATGTTATGAAAATGCCAACTAGGTACACTAAAACCTATATTCCACAATACTGCAGGTATCACACTGAGTGGCCTAAGGAAGCATTTCTTCCAGCACAATTCCAGGGTGTTCAAAAGGGGCGCGTGGACGCGTCGCAAGATACAGTCGGAGTGCGGCATGCACGCGATGTGGCACAAGACCGACAATACCTTGCCGCTGATGGTCAACGGCCGGCAGACGGGCAGCAAAAAAGGTTCTGGTGCTGCACACCAACAAGAACTTCGACCAGCAGAGGACCAACTGGGTGATGCACCAGTACCACCTCGGGGACCTAGAGCAAGAGAAGTAGTGGGAGCTGGTCCTCTGCAAGATTTTCTATCAGATGAACACTAGGGCTAGGAGTAAAAAGACTATAAGTTAGTTTGGTATTGGTAGTTGTACTACCTTGTTGTCCGCAAGTTGGTATTGTTGTTAACGTTCTTTTGGTATGAACTTGCATTTGCTTCCAACCATCATGCCGAGGGTCGACGTGGATATAAAGCTGAATCATTTGTTTCGAAACGAATTTTCAGGCACCTGATTTTTATTTGATGGGTAGCATAAGCACCCGCCGTTCGAATTCCCAGTTCTCCAATTTTTTCGAAACAAGTGCATGCACTTATTATCACGATAAAAAAATATCCGTGCTGCATCCCAGTTATTAGTCTGTACTTGCAGAATTCTCTTGTTTATTGAGCACGTATGTTGTTTTTTCGGGTCGAGCAAGTTTCAACTGGGTTGTAGATTGCCCAGGGTTGTTTTGTTTTTAACAGGCCCAGCCCATGACGACAAGGGGGCACAAAGATCCAGCACGTATCTACTGGCCTATGGCCCGCCAGCGTTAGTTATATTTTGTCTTACAACATCCACACGCAGTTTTTTTTACTAAATCAAACACACAACCCAGTTCTATTTTCCTCTTGAAACGCATGTCCTACATCCGTTTTCTAATCTCTACCTATAGTTTTAATAGTTCATATACACGTATCATTATATTGAAAACACATAAAATTCCCTTTTCATATTTACATCCTTATTTTTGTTGTTTTTCCCACCCAACGCTGATTTTTTTACCACTGGTTTTCCCTTAAACCAACTAAATTGTCCCACGTCTTATTTGCTTCCAAAATCAAAATGATTTTTTTGGCAAATCAATAAGTTCTTAAAAAATGGGGACATTTACATCTATGCCCCTAATTTGCACCCACTCTTAGATTTACCCCTAATTTCAAAGCCTGCTCAAATTTGCCCCTCCGCCGTTAGGTGCACTTACAGAAATGCCCTTCTGTGCCGTTACGGTCCGGTCAAAGCAGGTCAAAGCTGGTCAAAGCGCATTGACCGTCCTCAAAAAAATAGCAAAAAAATCTAAAAAATCTGAAAATTTGTGAGATCAAAGATACTCAGGTTCGCAAGGTGCGTACAAATTTTCGTGCTGTTTGGACATTCCAGGAGCTCGTGTCAAAGGAAAAACAATAAATATGTAAGCATGTGAACAGTAAATTCAAAAAAATAGCAAGAAAATTCAAAAAATATGAATTTTTTTGGCATTAAAGAGGCTATGGTCTACAAGATGCGTGCAATTTTTTTGTTGTGTTTGGACATTGGAGGGGCTCGTGGAGAAAAAAACAAAATTTGGCTCGGGAAAAAACTTGGGAAAAATGACTATTTTGTTTTTTCTTGCTAGAGCTCCTCACATGTAATTTGATCACAAAAACTCGCAAGCACCTTGTGCACCCAAGCGTCTATGATGCCAAAAAATTTCATATTTTTTTGAGTTTTCTTGCTATTTTATTTCAAATTTACTGTTCATAAGCGTGCATATTAACTGTTTTTCCTCGCCACGAGCTCCTGGAATGTCCAAATAGCACGAAATTTTGCACGCACCTTGCGCGCATGAGTATCTTTGATCTCACAAAATTTTAGATTTTTTCAAATTTTTTTGCTATTTTTATCAGGACGGTCAAAGTTGTTTGACCGGACGGTAACGGCGCAGAAGGGCTTTTCTGTAAGGGCACCTAACGGCGGAGGGGCAAATTTGAGCAGGCTTTCGAATTAGGGGTATATCTGATTAGGTGGTTCAAGTTAGGGACATAACTGCAAATGGCCCTAAAATTGTTTATCATTTCGAGATTAGAACAGTTCGGACTCCACCAAAATATGCAAAATAAGGTTGGACTTTTTGACCGTGGTCCTGGGCAGAAAATGGGCTGTAATAAATTACTTAAGAATTAGCAAATGGGCTGCAAATTATAAAAAATAGCAAATGGGCTTTATGTTGTCTGCCACAGATTAGGAGGCTGACTTGTGGGCCTACTAAGTTCATGCGTACACAAGGTTTCTCAAAAAAGAGACTTAGGCAACAATCGACTCTACCAGTGTCAGACCGTTAGATGTCAATCTAACGACAATCGTGCTTCTTCAGTATCTGATCTTCCTGCCCCAGCCGCCCAAACCAGCGCCATCGGAACCGCCTGCTCCCGCCTCCCGTGGCCGGCAGTGCTGCCGGGAAGGCCTCATGGCCCCATCATACTCGCATCCCTGGCCTGTCTATCCCTCTACTCACCCACACCTCCTGTTATTTTCCGGCAACGGCAGCCGAACCAGTCAACCCTCGTACTCTCCACCGCGTGGGCAGCCACTGCCGTGTCTTCCCCGTCTCCGTGTCGTTCCCTTCGTAGGCCTCGCCGTCGTCCACCGCCCTGGTGCTCTCGGCGCGGTGTGGTCAACGATGTCCATCCAACGGCTGTAGTGCTTCTTCAACCTCTGGTCTTCTTGCCCCAGCCGCCCAAACCAGCGCCGGTCGTGCCGCATGCTCCTGCCTCCCATGGCCAGCTGTGCTGCCGCGGAGGACTCACCGTCCCCATACTACTCCCACCGCTGGCCAGGCCATCCCTCCACTCACCCACTCCCCCTGTTATTCTACGGTGACGGCAGCCTCACACCGCAGCCGAACCAGTGAACCCTCGTACTCCTCTCCGCGTGGGCATTCACTGCCGCGTCTTCCCCGGCTCCGCGTCGTCCCCTTCCTAGGCCTCGCCGTCGTCCACCGCCATGGTGCTCTCGGCGTGGCATGGTCAATGTGGTCAACGACCGACTTCCATCGGAAGAGTACTGTACATGGAAAGGCTGACAGTTGGGTCCACGGCAGCCGCAAGGAAGTGCCTCCTTATTACACACAAAATAATTATTCCTCCACCTGACAGCAGGGACCCACCGGACGGGCCACCAGTATTTCATGGAAAAAACGTTTCCCCCCTGACTGCTGGGACCCACCGGACGGGCCACCGTATTTTGCGAAAAAAACGTTTGCCCCTGACTACTGGGACCCACTGGACGGACCACTGTATTTCGCAAAAAA
>NC_041392.1:139867669-139870902 GCF_002162155.2 Triticum dicoccoides
AGCTCGGACCCACCGGAAGTGCCTCCTTACTACGCACAGAAAAATGAATACTCGCCCTGCTAGCTGGGACCCACCATGGTGGGAGGCTGACTTGTGGGCCTACTAAGTTGACGAGGATGGAGAACTTTGTCAACTTAGTCAATATGAACGATTCTAGCTCTAGTGACCATACGATGTCCATCCAACGGCCGTAGTGCTTCTTCAACCTCTGGTCTTCTTGCTCTAGCCGCCCAAAGCTGCGCCGGTCGTGCCGCGTGCTCCTGCCTCTCGTGGCCGGCTGTAATGCCGCGGAGGCCTCACCGCCCCCTACTACTCCCACCGCTGGCCCATGCTATCCCTCTACCCACCCACACCCCCTGTTATTCTGCGGCGACGGCAGCCTCACGCTGCAGCCGAACCAGTGAACCCTCGTACTCCTCTCCGCGTGGGCATCCACTGCCGCGTCTTCCACGGCTCCGCGTCGTCCCCTTCCTAGGCCTCGTCGTCATCCACCGCCTTGGTGCTCTCGGCACGGCGTGGTCAATGTGGTCAACGACCGACTTCCATCAGAAGAGTACTGTACGTGGAGAGGCTGATAGCTGGGTCCACGGCCACAGCCCAATTTTTTTGTGATTTGCCAAGTAAGTCGCTTTGTCAGGCCTGTTGGGCTGCAAATCTTTCAAGACGAGGATAGCTTCATTCGGCTGGCCGAGAAAATGGCCCATCAGTAATGAGAAATGGGTTGTACATTTTTAAAACACATCAAACCGGCAATTAGTTTAAAATTATCTTTTTTTTTATTTCGAGATTTTAAATTACATTAATTTTTATGCATGGAGAATTTGTTGGATTTTATATTGATATACATTTATTTTTAAAATCAATTTGAATGTGAATCGAAATTTCGGGATTAAAAACAGTTCGCACCGCACCGAAATATGCAAAATTTCGTTAATTTTTTAACCGTGGCCACAATATGGGCTGTAATGCTAACAAAAAGAATATGGGCTCCAAAAAAACCTTAAGAATTAGCAAATGTGCTGTAAATTATTAGAAATAATGGCAGATGGGCTATATGCTGTTTTCCACAGATTTGAGGCTTTCCTAAAAAAAGGTTGACGCACAAGCAGTGACTGTTTGATGTCCATCGAACGGCCGTCGTGCTTCTTCAATCTATGCTCTTCCTGCTCCAGCCGCTCAAACAAGCACCGGCAGAACCGCGCAGGCCTCACCGCCCCATCATACTCCCATCGCTGACCTAGCCATCCCTCTACTCACCCACACTTGCTGTTATTCTCCGGCGATGGCAGACGAACCAGTAAACCCTCGTACAGTCGTACTCCCCTCCGCGTGGGAAACAACTGCCGAGTCTTCCCTGCCTCTGTGTCGTTCCCTTCCTGGGCTCGCCGTCGTCCACTGCCCTGGTGCTCTCGGCGTAGCCTGGTCAACGTGGTCAATGACCGACATGCATCTGAACTGGACTATACGTGGAGAGGCCGACAGCTGGGTCCATGGCCACATGCAAGGAAATGCCTCCTTATTACACGCAAAATAATGATTCCTCTACCTGACATCAGGGACCCACCGAAAGGGCCTCTGTATTTCACGAAAAAACGTTACCGCCGCTGACAGCTCGGACCCACCAGCTATATGTTCGCACATAAGGAAGTGCCTCCTTATTACGCTCAAAAAAATGAATACCCCCTGCTAGCTAGGACCCACCTTGGTGGGAGGCTGACTTGTGGGCCTACTAAGTTGACGGGGACGAAGGGCTTTGTCAAGTTAGTCAATATGCACGATTCTAGCTCCAGTGACCATACGATGTTCATCCAATGGCCATAGTGCTTCTTCAACCTCTGGTCTTCTTGCTCCAGCCGCCCAAACCAGTGCCGGTCGTGCCTCGTGCTCCTGCCTCCCGTGGCCGGCTGCGATGCGGTGGAGGCCTCACCGCCCCCTACTACTCCCACCGCCGGCCAGGCCATCCCTCTACTCATCCACACCCCCTGTTATTCTGCGGTGACGATAGCCTCACACCGCAGCGAACCAGTGAACCCTCGTACTCCTCTACGCGTGGGCATCCACTACCGCGTCTTCCCCGGCTCCGCGTCATCCCCTTCCTAGGCCTCGCCGTCGTCCACCGCCCTGGTGCTCTCGGCGCGGCGTGGTCAACATGGTCAAGGAACGGCTTCCATAGGACGTGGACTGTACGTGGAGAGGCTGCCAGCTGGGTCCACGGCCGCAGCAAGGAAGTGCCTCCTTATTACGTGCAAAATAATTATTCCTCCACCTGACAACGGGGACCCACCGGACAGGCCACCATATTTCACCCCCCTGACTGCTGGGACCCACCAGCTACATCTTCGCACGTAAGGAAGTGCTTGACAGTCAGGACCCACCTGGTCAAAGCGTACATAGCGTTGTCATTCTGGTCGCGGACGTGTACGTACATATATACTGGTCGATGTAGAGGCGCGCACGTGTCGTAGTAGAGGCGCGCACGTAGCATGTACACGTACGTACAGCAGCCAGGGTGCAAGAAAGAAAATATAGCCACGTATGTGTACATATGGGCGGGGTCTCGAACGCCTACTCGCACATACGTACGGCCAGGGCTCGTGTACATGGCTGGGTCGGAACGGAGAAACAACGTCGTCGTCGTGGTCATGGGGAGGCCACAGAATGCGTCGTGTTCATGGGGAGGCAACGGAATGCGTCGTGTTCATGGGGAGTCAACGGAATGCATCGTGTTCATCGGAAGGGCTTGGACGGAACAGGCGATGGAAACGAGGCCTGGCGTACCGCAGAACGGAGGAAACGACATTGTGTTCGACCGGCCACGTTCAAAACGGGATCCAGTTTATCGGGAGGGGTCTAGCGTACCGCAAAACAGAGGAAACGGACCTCCTACGGTCGAAACGGGGGTCCTGTTGATCGGGAGGGGTGTGGCGTACCGCAAAACGGACAAAACGGACTTGTGTTGGAGCGCTACGGTCGAAACGGGGGTCCTGTTCATCGGGAGGGGTGTGGCGTACCGCAAAACGGGACTCCACGGGATACTGTTCATCTCCACCGTCGACCTCCTCCAGCCTCCACGGGCTCCTGTTCATCCAGCCTCCACCACGCGCTACTCCACCGGCTACCGTTCAACCACCCCTCCATCGTCTACTGTTCATCCAGCCCTCCACACCACGGGGTCCTGTTCAACCACCCCTCCACGGGCACCCCTCCACCGTCTACTATTCATCCAGCCATCC
>NC_041392.1:139871307-139903019 GCF_002162155.2 Triticum dicoccoides
GCAGCAGTAGCAAAGGAATCGCTCGACTGGGTTCAGTTAACAGCCATCGATCTATCGGTCGGGTTCAGTAATGCGTAGCCTGCAGTGTTGGGGAACATAGTAATTTCAAAAAAATTCCTACGCACACGCAAGATCATGGTGATGCACAGCAACAAGAGGGGAGAGTGTTGTCTACGTACCCTCGTAGACCGGAAGCGGAAGCGTTATAACAACGCGGTTGATGTAGTCATACGTCTTCACGGCCCGACCGATCAACCACCGAAAATACGGCACCTCCGAGTTTTTGCACACGTTCAGCTCGATGACGATCCCCGGACTCCGATCCAGCAAAGTGTCGGGGATGAGTTCTGTCAGCACGACGGCGTGGTGATGATCTTGATGTTCTACCGTCGCAGGGCTTCGCCTAAGCACCGCTACAATATTATCGAGGATTATGGTGGAGGGGGGCACCGCACACGGCTAAGAGATCAATGATCAATTGTTGTGTCTCTGGGGTGCCCCCTGCCCCCGTATATAAAGGAGTGGAGGAGGGGGCTGGCCAAGGAGGGTGGCGCGCCCAAGGGGGGGAGTCCAACTCCCCCCGGGAGTAGGACTCCCCCTTTTCCTATTAGGAGTAGGAGAGGGAAGGAAGAGGAAGCAGGGAGGAAGGAAAGGGGGGGCCGGCTCCCCTCCCAATTCGTGTTGGGCTTGGGGGGGGCGCCCCCTCCCTTGCTCCTTTCCCCTCCTTTCCACTAAGGCCGAATAAGGCCCATATACCTCCCGGGGGGTTCCGATAACCTCCCGGTGATCCGGTATTGTCCCAATCTCACCCGGAACCTTTCTGGTGTCCAAATATAGTCGTCCAATATATAGATCTTTATGTCTCGACCATTTCGAGACTCCTCGTCAAGTCCGTGATCACATCCGGGACTCCAAACAACCTTCGGTACATCAAAATATATAAAATCATAATGAAATTGTCATCGTAACGTTAAGCGTGCGGACCCTACGGGTTCGAGAACAATGTAGACATGACCGAGACATGTCTCCGGTCAATAACCAATAGCGGAACCTGGATGGTCATATCGGCTCCTACATATTCTACGAAGATCTTTATCGGTCAGACCGCATAACAACATACATTGTTCCCTTTGTCATCGGTATGTTACTTGCCCGAGATTCGATCGTCGATATCTCAATACCTAGTTAAATCTCGTTACCGGCAAGTCTCTTTACTCGTTCCGTAATACATCATCTTGCAACTAACTTATTAGTTGCATTGCTTGCAAGCCTTAAGTGATGTGCATTACCGAGAGGTCCTAGAGATACCTCTCCGACAATCGGAGCGACAAATCCTAATCTCGAAATACGCCAACCCAACATGTACCTTTGGAGACACCTGTAGAGCACCTTTATAATCACCCAGTTACATTGTGACGTTTGGTAGAACACAAAGTGTTCCTCCGGTAAACGGGAGTTGCATAATCTCATAGTCATAGGAACATGTATAAGTCATGAAGAAAGCAATAGCAACATACTAAACGATCGGGTGCTAAGCTAATGAAATGGGTCATGTCAATCACATCATTCTCCTAATGATGTGATCCCGTTAATCAAATGACAACTCATGTCTATGGTTAGGAAACATAACCATCTTCGATTAACGAGCTAGTCAAGTAGAGGCATACTAGTGACAGTTTGTTTGTCTATGTATTCACACAAGTATTACGTTTCCGGTTAATAAAATTCTAGCATGAATAATAAAAATTTATCATGGTATAAGGAAATAAATAATAACTTTATTATTGCCTCTAGGGCATATTTCCTTCAGTCTCCCACTTGCACCAGAGTCAATAATCTAGATTACACAGTAATGATTCTAACACCCATGGAGCCTTGGTGCTGATCATGTTTTGCTCGTGGAAGAGGCTTAGTCAACGGGTCTGCTACATTCAGATCCATATGTATCTTGCAAATCTCTATGTCTCCCACCTGAACTTGATCCCGGATGGAATTGAAGCGTCTCTTGATGTGCTTGGTTCTCTTGTGAAATCTTGATTCCTTTGCCAAGGCAATTGCACCAGTATTGTCACAAAAGATTTTCATTGGACCCGATGCACTAGGTATGACACCTAGATCGGATATGAACTCCTTCATCCAGACTCCTTCATTTGCTGCTTCCGAAGCAGCTATGTACTCCGCTTCACATGTAGATCCCACCATGACGCTTTGTTCAGAACTGTACCAACGGGTAGCTCCACCGTTTAATGTAAATATGTATCCGGTTTGCGATTTAGAATCATCCAGATCAGTGTCAAAGCTTGCATCAACGTAACCATTTACGATGAGCTCTTTGTCACTTCCATATACGAGAAACATATCCTTAGTCCTTTTCAGGTATTTCAGGATGTTCTTGACCGCTGTCTAGTGATCCACTCCTGGATTACTTTGGTACCTCCCTGCTAGACTTATAGCAAGGCACACATCAGGTCTGGTACACAGCATTGCATACATGATAGAGCCTATGGCTGAAGCATAGGGAACATCTTTCATTTTCTCTCTATCTTTTGCAGTGGTCGGGCATTGAGTCTTACTCAACTTCACACCTTGTAACACAGGCAAGAATCCTTTCTTTGCTTGATCCATTTTGAACTTCTTCAAAACTTTGTCAAGGTATTTGCTTTGTGAAAGTCCAATTAAGCGTCTTGATCTATCTCTATAGATCTTAATGCCCAATATGTAAGCTGCTTCACTGAGGTCTTTCATTGAAAAACTCTTATTCAAGTATCCCTTTATGCTATCCAGAAATTCTATATCATTTCCGATTAGCAATATGTCATCCACATATAATATCAGAAATGCCACAGAGCTCCGACTCACTTTCTTGTAAATACAGGCTTCTCCAAAAGTCTGTACAAAACCAAATGCTTTGATCACACTATCAAAGCGTTTATTCCAAGTCCGAGATGCTTGCACCAGTCCATAAATGGATCGCTGGAGCTTGCACACTTTGTTAGCTCCCTTTGGATCGACAAAACCTTCCGGCTGCATCATATACAACTCTTCTTCCAGAAATCCATTCAGGAATGCAGTTTTGATATCCATCTGCCAAATTTCATAATCATAAAATGCGGCAATTTCTAACATGATTCGGACAGATTTAAGCATCGCTACAGGTGAGAAGGTCTCATCGTAGTCAATCCCTTGAACTTGTCGAAAACCTTTTGCGACAAGTCGAGCTTTGTAGACAGTAACATTACCGTCAACGTCAGTCTTCTTCTTGAAGATCCATTTATTTTCAATTGCTTGCCGATCATTGGGCAAGTCAACCAAAGTCCACACTTTGTTCTCATACATGGATCACATATCAGATTTCATGGCTTCAAGCCATTTTGCGGAATCTGGGCTCACCATTGCTTCTTCATAGTTCGTAGGTTCATCATGATCTAGTAGCATGACTGTCAGAATAGGATTACCGTACCACTCTAGTGCGGATCTTACTCTGGTTGATCTATGAGGTTCAGTAGTAACTTGTTCTTAAGTTTCATGATCATCATCATTAGCTTCCTCACTAATTGGTGTAGGTGTCACAGAAACCAGTTTCTATGATGTACTACTTTCCAATAAGGGAGCAGGTATAGTTACCTCATCAAGTTCTACTTTCCTCCCACCCACTTCTTTCGAGAGAAACTCCTTCTCTAGAAAGGATCCATTCTTAGCAAAAAATGTCTTGCCTTCGGATCTGTGATAGAAGGTGTACCCAACAGTCTCCTTCGGGTATCCTATGAAGACACATTTCTCCGATTTGGGTTCGAGCTTATCAGGTTGAAGCTTTTTCACATAAGCATCACAGCCCCAAACTTTCAGAAATGACAACTTTGGTTTCTTGCCAAACCATAGTTCATAAGGCGTCGTCTCAATGGATTTTGATGGTGCCCTATTTAACGTGAATGCGGCCGTCTCTAAAGCATAACCCCAAAACGATAGCGGTAAATCTATAAGAGACATCATAGATCGCACCATATCAAGTAAAGTACGATTACGACGTTCGGACACACCATTACGCTGTGGTGTTCCGGGTGGCGTGAGTTGCGAAACTATTCCGCATTGTTTCAGATGTAAACCAAACTCGTAACTCAAATATTCTCCTCCACGATTAGATCGTAGAAACTTTATTTTCTTGTTACGATGATTTCCAACTCCACTCTGAAATTCTTTGAACTTTTCAAATGTTTCAGACTTATGTTTCATTAAGTAGATATACCCATATCTGCTTAAATCATCTGTGAAGGTGAGAAAATAACGATATCCGCCACAAGCTTCAACATTCATTGGACCACATACATCTGTATGTATGATTTCCAACAAATCTGTTGCTCTCTACATAGTACCGGAGAATGGCGTTTTAGTCATCTTGCCCATGAGGCACGGTTCGCAAGTACCAAGTGATTCATAATCAAGTGGTTCCAAAAGTCCATCGGTATGGAGTTTCTTCATGCGCTTTACACCGATATGACCTAAACGGTAGTGCCACAAATAAGTTGCACTATCATTATCAACTTTGCATCTTTTGGCTTCAACATTATGAATATGTGTATCACTACTATAGAGATTCATCAAAAATAGACCACTCTTCAAGGGTGCATGACCATAAAAGATATTACTCATATAAATAGAACAACCATTATTCTTTGATTTAAATGAATAACCGTCTCGCATCAAACAAGATCCAGATATAATGTTCATGCTTAACGCTGGCACCAAATAACAATTATTTAGGTCTAATACTAATCCCGATGGTAGATGTAGAGGTAGCGTGCCGACCGCGATCACATCGACTTTGGAACCATTTCCCACGCGCATCGTCACCTCGTCCTTTGCTAGTGTTTGCTTAATCCATAGTCCCTGTTTCGAGTTGCAAATATTAGCAACAGAACCAGTATCAAATACCTAGGTGCTACTGCGAGCTCTAGTAAGGTACACATCAATAACATGTATATCACATATACCTTTGTTCACCTTGCCATCCTTCTTATCCGCCAAATACTTGGGGCAGTTCCGCTTCCAGTGACCAGTCTGCTTGCAGTAGAAGCACTTAGTTTCAGGCTTAGGTCCAGACTTGGGTTTCTTCTCCTGAGCAGCAACTTGCTTGCTGTTCTTCTTGAAGTTCCCCTTCTTCTTCCCCTTGCCCTTTTTCTTGAAACTAGTGGTCTTGTTGACCATCAACACTTGATGCTCCTTCTTGATTTCTACCTCCGCAACTTTTAGCATTGCGATGAGCTCGGGAATTGTCTTATCCATCCCTTGCATATTATAGTTCATCACGAAGCTCTTGTAGCTAGGTGGAAGTGATTGGAGAATTCTGTCAATGACGCAATCATCCGGAAGATTAACTCCCAGTTGAATCAGGTGATTATTATAGCCAGACATTTTGAGTATATGCTCACTGACAGAACTGTTCTCCTCCATCTTGCAGCTATAGAACTTATTGGAGACTTCATATCTCTCAATCCGGGAATTTGATTGAAATATTAGCTTCAATTCCTGGAACATCTCATATGCTCCATGACGTTCAAAATGTCGTTGAAGACCCGGTTCTAAGCCGTAAAGCATGGCACATTGAACTATCGAGTAGTCATCAGCTTTGCTCTGCCAGACGTTCTTAACATCGTCAGTTGCATCAGCAGCAGGCCTGGCACCCAGCGGTGCTTCCAGGACGTAATTCTTCTGTGCAGCAATGAGGATAATACTCAAGTTACGAACCCAGTCCATATAATTGCTACCATCATCTTTCAACTTTGCTTTCTCAAGGAACGCATTAAAATTCAACGACACAACAGCACGGGCCATCTATCTACAATCAAACATAAACAAGCAAGATACTATCAGGTACTAAGTTCATGATAAATTTAAGTTCAATTAATCATATTACTTAAGAACTCCCACTTAGAAAGACATCCCTCTAATCTTCTAAGTGATCACGTGATCCAAATCAACTAAACCATAACCGATCATCACGTGAAATGGAGTAGTTTTCAATGGTGAACATCACTATGTTGATCATATCTACTATATGATTCACGCTCGACCTTTCGGTCTCAGTGTTCCAAGGCCATATCTGCATATGCTAGGCTCGTCAAGTTTATCCTGAGTATTCTGCGTGTGCAAAACTGGCTTGCACCCATTGTAGATGGATGTAGAGCTTATCACACCCGATCATCACGTGGTGTCTGGGCACGGCAAACTTTGGCAACGATGCAGACTTAGGGAGAACACTTTTATCTTGAAATTTAGTGAGAGATCATCTTATAATGCTACCGTCAATCAAAGCAAGATAAGATGCATAAAAGATAAACATCACATGCAATCAATATAAGTGATATGATATGGCCATCATCATCTTGTGCTTGTGATCTCCATCTCCGAAGCATCGTCATGATCACCATCATCATCGGCGCGACACCTTGATCTCCATCGTAGCATCATTGTCGTCTCACCAATCTTATGCTTCTACGACTATCGCTACCGCTTAGTGATAAAGTAAAGCATTACAGGGCGATTGCATTGCATACAATAAAGCGACAACCATATGGCTCCTGCCAGTTGCCGATAACTTGGTTACAAAACATGATCATCTCATACAATAAAATTTAGCATCATGCCTTGACCATATCACATCACAACATGCCCTGCAAAAACAAGTTAGACGTCCTCTACTTTGTTTGTTGCAAGTTTTACGTGGCTGCTACGGGCTTAGAAATAACCAATCTTACCTACGCATCAAAAACCACAACGATAGTTTGTCAAGTTGGTGTTGTTTTAACCTTCGCAAGGACCGGGCTTAGCCACACTCGGTTCAACTAAAGTTGGAGAAACTGACACCCGCCAGCCACCTGTGTGCAAAGCACGTCGGTAGAACCAGTCTCGCGTAAGTGTATGCGTAATGTCGGTCCGGGCCGCTTCATCCAACAATACCGCCAAACCAAAGTATGACATGCTGGTAAGCAGTATGACTTATATCGCCCACAACTCACTTGTGTTCTACTCGTGCATATAAATCAACACATAAAACCTAGGCTCGGATGCCACTATTGGGGAACGTAGTAATTTCAAAAAATTCCTACACACACGCAAGATCATGGTGATGCACAGCAACGAGAGGGGAGAGTGTTGTCTACGTACCCTTGTAGACCGGAATAGGAAGCGTTATAACAACGCGGTTGATGTAGTCGTACGTATTCACGGCCCGACCGATCAAGCACCGAAACTATGGCATCTCCGAGTTTTTGCACACGTTCAGCTCGATGACGATCCCCGGACTCCGATCCAGCAAAGTGCCGGGGATGAGTTCCGTCAACACGACGGCGTGGTGACAATCTTGATGTTCTACCGTCGCAGGGCTTCGCCTAAGCACCGCTACAATATTATCGAGGATTATGGTGGAGGGGAGCACCGCACACGACTAAGAGATCAATGATCAATTGTTGTGTCTCTGGGGTGCCCCCTGCCCCCGTATATAAAGGAGTGGAGGAGGGGGCCGACCAAGGAGGGTGGCGCGCCCAAGGGGGGGAGTCCAACTCCCACCGGGAGTAGGACTCCCCCTTTTCCTATTACGAGTAGGAGAGGGAAGGAAGAGGAAGGAGGGAGGAAGGAAAGGGGGGGGGGCGGCCCCCCTCCCAATTCGAATTGGGCTTGGGGGGCGCCCCCTCCCTTGCTCCTTTCCCCTCCTTTCCACTAAGGCCCAATAAGGCCCATATACCTCCCGGGGGGTTCCGATAACCTCCCGATGATCCAGTATTGTCCCAATCTCACCCGGAACCTTTCCGGGGTCCAAATATAGTCGTCCAATATATCGATCTTTATGTCTCGACCATTTTGAGACTCCTCGTCAAGTCCGTGATCACATCCGGGACTCTGAACAACCTTCGGTACATCAAAATATATAAACTCATAATGAAACTGTCATCATAACGTTAAGCATGCGGACCCTACAGTTTCGAGAACAATGTAGACATGACCGAGACACGTCTCCGGTCAATAACCAATAGCGGAACCTGGATGCTCATATTGGCTCCTACATATTCTATGAAGATCTTTATCGGTTAGAGCGCATAACAACATACGTTGTTCCCTTTGTCATCGATATCTTACTTGCCCGAGATTCAATCATCGGTATCTCAATACCTAGTTCAATCTTATTACTGGCAAGTCTCTTTACTCGTTCCATAATACATCATCTTGCAACTAACTTATTAGTTGCATTGCTTGCAAGGCTTAAGTGATGTGCATTACTGAGAGGGCCCAGAGATACCTCTCCGACAATCGGAGCGACAAATCCTAATCTCGAAATACGCCAACCCAACATGTACCTTTGGATACACCTGTAGAGCACCTTTATAATCACCCAGTTACGTTGTGACGTTTGGTAGCACACAAAGTGTTCCTCCGGTAAACGGGAGTTGCATAATCTCATAGTCATAGGAACATGTATAAGTCATGAAGAAAGCAATAGCAACATACTAAACGATCGGGTGCTAAGCTAATGGAATGGGTCATGTCAATCACATCATTCTCCTAATGATGTGATCCTGTTAATCAAATGACAACTCATGTCTATGGTTAGAAAACATAACCATCTTCAATTAATGAGCTAGTCAAGTAGAGGCATACTAGTGACACTTTGTTTATCCATGTATTCACCCAAGTATTATGTTTCCGGTTAATACAATTCTAGCATGAATAATAAACATTTATCATGATATAAGGAAATAAATAATAACTTTATTATTGCCTCTAGGGCATATTTCCTTCATGCAGTGCAATCGCTGGGGTTCAGTTAGAGCCCAATGCCTCGCTCGGGTTCAGTTAGAGCCAACACCTCGCACACACGCGCGTACGTGTACGAGAGAAGCGCGCATCGCTCGGCCCCCGACCTCCCACCGTAACTGGGAACTCCCTGAAATTTTCCTCCCCCTCGCTTCTAACATGGTTTTTTCCGTCATGGACGGCCCAAAGAATGTCATGCAACTACGTCTCCGGCCCGCCCAGGACGAAAAGCCAATTTTCTGTCATGATTTTTTGTCATAGAAGAAGGAGCCCACCACATCTATGATGATACCGGGTTTTGTCACAATTATCATCATAGAAGTGATATATGCATGACAGAAAAAAAAATTCGTTCGGCTCAAAATGTCACGGATGTGTCTTTTTTTTGTAGTGGATACTCCCACTATTCTTAATGAGAAGAATTTTGCTTATCTGGAGAGTAATAAAATTTCTATGCTTGTAGATCATGAAAAGAATGCTTTATGTGATAGTTATATTGTTGAATTCATTCATGAAGCTACTGAAAATTATTATGAGGGAGGAATATATGCTTGTAGGAATTGCAATAATATCAAGTTTCCTCTCTATGTGCTTAAAGTTTTGAAGTTATGCTTGTTTTGCCTTCCTATGCTAGTTGATTATTGTTCCCATAAGTTGTTTGCTCACAAAATCCCTATGCATAGGAAGTGGGTTAGACTTAAATGTGCTAGTCATATTCTTCATGATGCTCTCTTTATATTTCAATTCTTATTTTTATGTGAGCATCATTGAAATCATCATGCCTAGCTAGGGGTGTTAAATGTTAGCGCTTGTTGGGAGGCAACCCAATTTTATTTCTGTTCCTTGATTTTTTCTCCTGTTTAGCAATAAATAATCTATCTATCCTATGTTTAGATGTGGTTTTATTCTTTTAATTAGTGTTTGTGCCAAGTAGAACCTTTGGGAAGACTTGGGGGAAGTCTTTGAGATTTTTCTGTAAAAAACAGAAACTTTAGCGCTCACGAGATTTGCTGCCATTTTTTAATGGAGAGTGATATTTAGTTAATTATTTTTGCAGATGATTAATATATAAATTTATCACGTCCATAAATTTATTTTAGAATATTTAGGGTTCGATAAGTATTCGAAACCTACAGATTACTACAGACTGTTCTGTTTTTGAAAGATTCTGTTTTTCGTGTGTTGTTTGCTTATTTTGATGAATCTATGGCTAGTAATAGAGTTTTTGAACCATAAAGAAGTTGAAATACAGTAGGTTTAACACCAATATAAATAAAGAATGAGTTCATTACAGTACCTTGAAGTGGTGGTTTGTTTTCTTTTACTAACGGAGCTCACGGAGATTTTCTTTTAAGTTTTGTGTTGTGAAGTTTCCAAGTTTTGGGTAAAGATTTGATGGATTATGGAACATGGAGTGGCAAGATCCTAAGCTTGGGATGCCCAAGGCACCCCAAGGTAAAATCCAAGGACAACCAAAATCCTATGCTTGGGGATACCCCGGAAGGCATCCCCTCTTTTGTCTTCGTCCATCGGTAACTTTACTTGGAGCTATATTTTTATTCGCCACATGATATGTGTTTTGCTTGGAGCGTCTTGTATGATTAGAGTCTTTGCTTTTTAGTTTACCAAAATCATACTTACTGTACACACCTTTTGGGAGAGACACACATGAATTGGAATTTATTAGAATACTCTATGTGCTTCACTTATATCTTTTGAGTTGGATAATTCTCGCTCTAGTGCTTCGCTTATATCTTTTAGAGCACGGCGGTGGTTCTATTTTATAGAAATAATTGATCTCTCATGTGTCACTTATATCATTTTGAGAGTCCCTTAGAACAGCATGGTAATTCACTTTGGTTATAAATTTTAAATGCTAAGAGAAGTTGGATTCTTGATAGATTGTTTTGAGATATAAAGGTGGTAATATTAGAGGTGTGCTAGTTGAGTAATTGTGAAATTGATGAATACTTGTGTTGAAGTTGGCAAGTCCCGTAGAATGCACGTATGGTAAATTTTATGTGACAAATTTGAAGCATGGGGTGTTCTTTGATTGCTTTCCTTATGAGTGGCGGTCGGGGACAAGCGATGGTCTTTTCCTACCAATCTATCCCCCTAGGAGCATGCACATAGTGTTTGGTTTTCATGACTTGTAGATTTTTGGAATAAGTATGTGAGTTCTTTATGACTAATGTTGAGTCCATGGATTATACGCACTCTCACCCTTCCATCATTGCTAGCCTCTTCGGTATCGTGCATTGCCCCTTATATCTTCGCCGGTGCATCCAAACCCCGTGATATGATACGCTCTATCAAACATAAGCCTCCTTATATCTTCCTCAATACAGCCACCATACCTACCTATTATGGCATTTCCATAGCCATTCCGAGATATATTGCCATCCAACTTTCCACCGTTCCATTTATTATGACACACATCATCATTGTCATATTGCTTTGCATGATCATGTAGTTGACATCGTATTTCTGGCAAGGCCACCATGCTTAATTTTTCTTACATGTCACTCTTGATTCGTCGCAATCCCGGTACACCGCTGGAGGCATTCACATGGAGTCATATTTTTTTCAAAGTATCGAGTTGTAATTATTGAGTTGTAAGAAAATAAAAGTGTGATAATCATCATTAGATCATTGTCCCATGTGAGGAAAGGATGATGGAGACTATGATTCCCCCACAAGTCGGGATGAGACTCCGGACGAAAAAAAGAGGCCAAAAAAATAAACAAGGCCCAAAAAAAGAGAATGAGAGAAAAAGAGAGAAGGGACAATGTTACTATCCTTTTTCCACACTTGTGCTTCAAAGTAGCACCATGA
Organism: Triticum dicoccoides; assembly: GCF_002162155.2. Lineage (NCBI taxonomy): Eukaryota > Viridiplantae > Streptophyta > Magnoliopsida > Poales > Poaceae > Triticum > Triticum dicoccoides. The sequence continues at coordinate 139,882,948 of NC_041392.1, forward strand.
TCTTCATGATAGAGAGTCTCTTATTTTGCCACTTTCATATACTAGTGGGAATTTTTCATTATAAAACTTGGCTTGTATATTCCAATGATGGGCTTCCTCAAATGCCCTAGGTCTTTGTGAGCAAGCGAGTTGGATGCACACCCACTTAGTTTTTTTGATGAGCATTCATATATTTATAGCTCTAGTGCATCCATTGCATGGCAATCCCTACTCCTTGCATTGACATCAATCGGTGGGTGTCGGTGTCAAAACTGGTGGATCTCGGGTAGGGGGTCCCGAACTGTGCATCTAAGGCGGATGGTAACAGGAGGCAGGGGACACGATGTTTTACCCAGGTTCGGGCCCTCTTGATGGAGGTAAAACCCTACGTCCTGCTTGATTTATTCTTGATAATATGAGTAGTAAATGAGTTGATCTACCACGAGATCGGAGAGGCTAAACCCTAGAAGCTAGCCTATGGTATGATTGTCTGTTGTCCTACGGACTAAAACCCTCCAGTTTATATAGACACCGGAGGGGTCTAGGGTTACACAAGGTCGGGTACAAAGGAGGAAATATACATATCCGTATTTCCTAGCTTGCCTTCCACGCCAAGTAGAGTCCCATCCGGACACGGGACGAAGTCTTCAATCTTGTATCTTCATGGTCCAATAGTCCGGACAAAGGATATAATCCAGATGTCCGGATAGCCCCTAATCCAGGACTCCCTCAGTAGCCCCTGAACCAGTCTTCAATGACAATGAGTCCGGCACGCAGTGTTGTCTTCGGCATTGCAAGGCGGGTTCTTCTCCAAATTTCGAACGTTTGTTAAGCAGTGTCTGGTCCCATAAATGTTGAACCTCTTGGATTCTGCGCCAAATAAGGGCTATCTTCCACGCGTCGAATGAATGCGAGGCACCAGGGCGTTTGTACATTCGCCCCCCTAGGCAGATAAATAAATTGTCTATTAAAGGGACGGGGATTCTTAGATCCAATCCATACCATCCTCTCCCAACGAGAATCCATCGAAGCGCGCTTCGGAAAGATCCACTCCAGCATGGCCGACCTCTGCAGCTCCTCCTCCCGCCCCCGTAGCCCCAAGCCCGGTGATTGGGAGAGGTGTTCAGTCCCACACAGTCGATTAGTCGAACTGCAGACTAAGGGATTTCTCCCTCCAGCGTATATGGTGCCCGTCCGAGCCAGGCTCGCCACCTACAATGGCAGTGAGCAAGCGGAGAGCTTCCCCAGCCCCTCTACGGGGGAGCGGGTATGCTTTGTTCCTTATTTATTGAGGGGACTCAGATTCCCAATTCATCCGTTCCTCCGCGGGCTCCTGGAGTTCTACTGCCTCCAACTGCATAATTTCACCCCTGCTTTCATTTTACACATCGTCGGCTATGTTGTCCTCTGCGAGTTATTCCTGGGCTGTGAGACTCATTTTGAGCTGTGGAAAAGGTTATTTTGCCTCGTCCCTCGCACACAGAAGGGGTCACTTTATCAAGTGGGCGGAGCCGAAATATGGCGCATCGCTGAAATCGGATACCTGTCCGGTACTCCAAAGAAGACGTCTGAAGACTGGCCTTGAAGGAAATATGCCCTAGAGGCAATAATAAAGTTATTATTTATTTCCTTATAATCATGATAAATGTTTATTATTCATGCTAGAATTGTATTAACCGGAAACATAATACATGTGTGAATACATAGACAAACAAAGTGTCACTAGTATGCCTCTACTGGACTAGCTCGTTAATCAAAGATGGTTATGTTTCCTGACCATGAACAATGAGTTGTTATTTGAGTAACGAGATCACATCATTAGTTGAATGATCTGATTGACATGACCCATTCCATTAGCTTTGCACCTGATCGTTTAGTATGTTGCTATTGCTTTCTTCATGACTTATACATGTTCCTATGACTATGAGATTATGCAACTCCCGTTTGCCGGAGGAACACTTTGGGTGCTACCAAACGTCACAACGTAACTGGGTGATTATAAAGGAGCATTACAGGTGTCTCCAAAAGTAGATGTTGGGTTGGCGTATTTCGAGATTAGGATTTGTCACTCCGATTGTCGGAGAGGTATCTCTGGGCCCTCTCGGTAATGCACATCACATAAGCCTTGCAAGCACTGCAACTAATATGTTAGTTGTGAGATGATGTATTACGGAACGAGTAAAGAGACTTGCCAGTAACGAGATTGAACTAGGTATTGGATACCGACGATCGAATCTCGGGCAAGTAACATACCGATGACAAAGGGAACAGCGTATGTTGTTATGCGGTCTGACCGATAAAGATCTTCGTAGAATATGTAGGAGCCAATATGGGCATCCAGGTCCCGCTATTGGTTATTGACCGGAGACGTGTCTCGGTCATGTCTACATTGTTCTCGAACCCGTAGGGTCCGCACGCTTAAGGTTACGATGACAGTTATATTATGAGTTTACATGTTTTGATGAACCGAAGGAGTTGGGAGTCCCAGATGAGATCGGGGACATGACGAGGAGTCTCGAAATGGTCGAGACGTAAAGATTCATATATTGGATGATATGGTTAGGCCAAGGGGTCAAGCCCATGAGGCTTTATATCGGTGCAAAAAGGAGTTTTGCGGAGGCCAGGGGGCCAAACGCCGGAGACCCTGGCATCTGGCCCTGGGCCAGACGCCGAGGCCCATGGCGTCTGGGCCAGACGCCAAGGATTGTGGCGTTTGGTCCTGGAGTCCGAGTGGGACTCTTGCCTTTCGGGCAAAACCGACTTTGAGGAGGCTTTTGCTCCAAGTTTCGACCCCGGGGCTCAACATATAAATAGAGGGGCAGGGCTAGCACCAAAGACACAACAAGTTGATCCACGTGATCTATTCCTTAGCCGTGTGCGGTGCCCCCTGCCACCATATACCTCGATAATACTGTAGCGGAGTTTAGGCGAAGCCCTGCTGCTGTAGTTCATCAAGATCGTCACCACGCCGTCGTGCTGACGGAACTCTTCCCCGACACTTTGCTGGATCAGAGTCCGGGGATCGTCATCGAGCTGAACGTGTGCTCGAACTTGGAGGTGCCGTAGTTTCGGTGCTTGATCGGTTGGATCGTGAAGACGTACGACTACTTCCTCTACGTCGTGTCATCGCTTCCGCAGTCGGTCTGCGTTGGGTACGTAGACAACACTCTCCCCTCGTTGCTATGCATCACATGATCTTGCGTGTGCGTAGGAAATTTTTTGAAATTACTACGAAACCCAACAGTGGCATCCGAGCCTAGGTTATTTATGTTGATGTTATATTCACGACTAGAACACAAGTGAGTTGTGGACGATACAAGTCATACTGCCTACCAGCATGTCATACTTTGGTTCGGCGGTATTGTTGGACAAGACGACCCGGACCAACCTTACGCGTACGCTTACGCGAGACCGGTTCCCTCGACGTGCTTTGCACATAGATGGCTTGCGGGCGACTGTCTCTCCAACTTTAGTTGAACCGAGTATGGCTACGCCCGGTCCTTGAGAAGGTTAAAACGGAGTCTATTTGACAAAATATCGTTGTGGTTTTGATGCGTAGGTGAGATTGGTTCTTACTTAAGCCCGTAGCAGCCACGTAAAACATGCAACAACAAAGTAGAGGACGTCTAACTTGTTTTTGCAGGGCATGTTGTGATGTGATATGGTCAAGGCATGATGCTGAATTTTATTGTATGAGATGATCATGTTTTGTAACCGAGTTATCGGCAACTGGCAGGAGCCATATGGTTGTCGCTTTATTGTATGCAATGCAATCGCGATGTAATGCTTTACTTTATTACTAAACGGTAGTGATAGTCGTGGAAGCATAAGATTGGCGAGTCGACAACGATGCTACGATGGAGATCAAGGTGTCGCGCGGTGACGATGGTGATCATGACGGTGCTTCGGAGATGGAGATCACAAGCACAAGATGATGATGACCATATCATATCACTTATATTGGTTGCATGTGATGTTTATCTTTTTATGCATCTTATCTTGCTTTGATTGACGGTAGCATTATAAGATGATCTCTCACTAAATTATCAAGAAGTGTTCTCCCTGAGTATGCACCGTTGCCAAAGTTCGCCATGCCCAGACACCACGTGATGATCGGGTGTGATAAGCTCTACGTCCATCTACAACGGGTGCAAGCCAGTTTTGCACACGCAGAATACTCAGGTTAAACTTGACGAGCCTAGCATATGCAGATATGGCCTCGGAACACGGAGACCGAAAGGTCGAGCGTGAATCATATAGTAGATATGATCAACATAACGATGTTCACCATTGAAAACTACTCCATCTCACGTGATGATCGGTCATGGTTTAGTTGATTTGGATCACGTAATCACTTAGAGGATTAGAGGGATGTCTATCTAAGTGGGAGTTCTTAAATAATATGATTAACTGAACTTAAATTTATCATGAACTTAGTACCTGATAGTATCTTGCTTATTTATGTTGATTGTAGATAGATGGCTCGTGCTGTTGTTCCGTTGAATTTTAATGTGTTCCTTGAGAAAGCAAAGTTGAAAGATGATGGTAGCAATTACACGGACTGGGTCCGTAACTTGAGGATTATCCTCATTGCTGCACAGAAAAATTACATCCTGGAAGCACCGCTGGGTGCCAGGCCTGCTGCTGGAGCAACACCAGATGTTATGAACGTCTGGCAGAGCAAAGCTGATGACTACTCGATAGTTTACTGTGCCATGCTTTACGGCTTAGAATCGGGACTTCAACGACGTTTTGAACGTCATGGAGCATATGAGATGTTCCAGGAGTTGAAGTTAATATTTCAAGCAAATGCCCGAATTGAGAGATATGAAGTCTCCAATAAGTTCTATAGCTGCAAGATGGAGGAGAACAGTTCTGTCAGTGAGCATATACTCAAAATGTCTGGGTATAATAATCACTTGATTCAATTGGGAGTTAATCTTCCGGATGATTGCGTTATTGACAGAATTCTCCAATCACTGCCACCAAGCTACAAGAGCTTTGTGATGAACTATAATATGCAAGGGATGAACAAGACTATTCCCGAGCTCTTCGCAATGCTGAAAGCTGCGGAGGTAGAAATCAAGAAGGAGCATCAAGTGTTGCTGGTTAACAAGACCACTAGTTTCAAGAAAAAGGGCAAAGGGAATAAAAAGGGGAACTTCAAGAAGAACGGCAAGCAAGTTGCTGCTCAAGAGAAGAAACCCAAGTCTGGACCTAAGCCTGAAACTGAGTGCTTCTACTGCAAGCAGACTGGTCACTGGAAGTGGAACTGCCCCAAGTATTTGGCGGATAAGAAGGATGGCAAGGTGAACAAAGGTATATGTGATATACATGTTATTGATGTGTACCTTACTAGAGCTCGCAGTAGCACCTGGGTATTTGATACTGGTTCTGTTGCTAATATTTGCAACTCGAAACAGGGACTACGGAATAAGCGGGCACTGGCAAAGGACGAGGTGACGATGCGCGTGGGAAATGGTTCCAAAGTTGATGTGATCGCGGTCGGCACGCTACCTCTACATCTACCTTCGGGATTAATATTAGACCTAAATAATTGTTATTTGGTGCCAGCGTTGAGCATGAACATTATATCTGGATCTTGTTTAATGCGAGGCAGTTATTCATTTAAATCAGAGAATAATGGTTGTTCTATTTATATGAGTAATATCTTTTATGGTCATGCACCCTTGAAGAGTGGTCTATTCTTATTGAATCTCGATAGTAGTAATACACATATTCATAATGTTGAAGTCAAAAGATGCAGAGTTGATAATGAAAGTGCAACTTATTTGTGGCACTGTCGTTTAGGTCATATCGGTATAAAGCGCATGAAGAAACTCCATACTGATGGACTTTTGGAACCACTTGATTATGAATCACTTGGTACTTGCGAACCGTGCCTCATGGGCAAGATGACTAAAACACCGTTCTCCGGTACTATGGAGAGAGCAACAGATTTGTTGGAAATCATACATACCGATGTATGTGGCCCGATGAATATTGAGGCTCGTGGCGGATATCGTTATTTTCTCACCTTCACAGATGATTTAAGCAGATATGGGTATATCTACTTAATGAAACATAAGTCTGAAACATTTGAAAAGTTCAAAGAATTTCAGAGTGAAGTTGAAAATCATCGTAACAAGAAAATAAAGTTTCTACGATCTGATCGTGGAGGAGAATATTTGAGTTACGAGTTTGGTGTACATTTGAAAAACTGTGGAATAGTTTCGCAACTCACGCCACCCGGAACACCACAGCGTAATGGTGTGTCCGAAAGTTGTAATCGTACTTTACTAGATATGGTGCGATCTATGATGTCTCTTACTGATTTACCGCTATCATTTTGGGGATATGCTTTAGAGACGGCCGCATTCACGTTAAATAGGGCACCATCAAAATCCGTTGAGACGACGCCTTATGAACTGTGGTTTGGCAAGAAACCAAAGTTGTCGTTTCTTAAAGTTTGGGGCTGCGATGCTTATGTGAAAAAGCTTCAACCTGATAAGCTCGAACCCAAATCGGAGAAATGTGTCTTCATAGGATACCCAAAGGAGACTATTGGGTACACCTTCTATCACAGAGACGAAGGCAAGACATTCGTTGCTAAGAATGGATCCTTTCTAGAGAAGGAGTTTCTCTCGAAAGAAGTGAGTGGGAGGAAAGTAGAACTTGACGAGGTAACTGTACCTGCTCCCTTACTGGAAAGTAGTTCATCACAGAAAACTGTTTCAGTGACACCTACACCAGTTAGTGAGGAAGCCAATGATAATGATCATGAAACTTCAGATCAAGATACTACTGAACCTCGTAGATCAACCAGAGTAAGATCCGCACCAGAGTGGTACGGTAATCCTGTTCTGGAGGTCATGCTACTAGATCATGATGAACCTACGAACTATGAAGAAGCGATGGTGAGCCCAGATTCCGCAAAGTGGCTTGAAGCCATGAAATCTGAGATGGGATCCATGTATGAGAACAAAGTATGGACTTTGGTTGACTTGCCCGATGATCGGCAAGCAATTGAGAATAAATGGATCTTTAAGAAGAAGACTGACGCTGATGGTAATGTTACTGTCTACAAAGCTCGACTTGTCGCAAAAAGGTTTTCGGCAAGTTCAAGGGATTGACTACGATGAGACCTTCTCACCCGTAGCGATGCTTAAGTCCGTCCGAATCATGTTAGCGATTGCCGCATTTTATGATTATGAAATTTGGCAGATGGATGTCAAAACTGCATTCCTGAATGGATTTCTGGAAGAAGAGTTGTATATGATGCAACCGGAAGGTTTTGTCGATCCAAAGGGAGCTAACAAAGTGTGCAAGCTCCAGCGATCCATTTATGGACTGGTGCAAGCCTCTCGGAGTTGGAATAAACGTTTTGATAGTGTGATCAAAGCATTTGGTTTTATACAGACTTTCGGAGAAGCCTGTATTTACAAGAAAGTGAGTGGGAGCTCTGTAGCATTTCTGATATTATATGTGGATGACATATTGCTGATTGGAAATGATATAGAATTTTTGGATAGCATAAAGGGATACTTGAATAAAAGTTTTTCAATGAAAGACCTCGGTGAAGATGCTTACATATTAGGCATTAAGATCTATAGAGATAGATCAAGACGCTTAATTGGACTTTCACAAAGCACATACCTTGACAAGATTTTGAAGAAATTCAAAATGGATCAAGCAAAGAAAGGATTCTTGCCTGTATTACAAGGTGTGAAGTTGAGTAAGACTCAATGCCCGACCACTGCAGAAGATAGAGAGAATATGAAAGATGTTCCCTATGCATCAGCCATAGGCTCTATCATGTATGCAATGCTGTATACCAGACCTGATGTGTGCCTTGCTATAAGTTTAGCAGGGAGGTACCAAAGTAATCCAGGAGTGGATCACTGGACAGCGGTCAAGAACATCCTGAGATACCTAAAAAGGACTAAGGATATGTTTCTCGTATATGGAGGTGACAAAGAGCTCACCGTAAAAGGTTACATTGATGCAAGCTTTGACACTGATCCGGACGATTCTAAATCACAAACCGGATACGTGTTTACTTTAAACGGTGGAGCTGTCAGTTGGTGCAGTTCTAAACAAAGCGTCGTAGCGGGATCTACATGTGAAGCGGAGTACATAGCTGCTTCGGAAGCAGCAAACAAAGGAGTCTGGATGAAGGAGTTCATATCCGATCTAGGTGTCATACCTAATGCATCGGGTCCAATGAAAATCTTTTGTGACAATACTGGTGCAATTGCCTTGGCAAAGGAATCCAGATTTCACAAAAGGACCAAACACATCAAGAGACGCTTCAACTCCATCCGGGATCTAGTCCAGGTGGGAGACATAGAGATTTGCAAGATACATACGGATCTGAATGTTGCAGACCCGTTGACTAAGCCTCTTCCACGAGCAAAACATGATCAGCACCAAAGCTCCATGGGTGTTAGAATCATTACAGTGTAATCTAGATTATTGACTCTAGTGCAAGTGGGAGACTGAAGGAAATATGCCCTAGAGGCAATAATAAAGTTATTATTTATTTCCTTATAATCATGATAAATGTTTATTATTCATGCTAGAATTGTATTAACCGGAAACATAATACATGTGTGAATACATAGACAAACAAAGTGTCACTAGTATGCCTCTACTGGACTAGCTCGTTAATCAAAGATGGTTATGTTTCCTGACCATGAACAATGAGTTGTTATTTGAGTAACGAGATCACATCATTAGTTGAATGATCTGATTGACATGACCCATTCCATTAGCTTTGCACCTGATCGTTTAGTATGTTGCTATTGCTTTCTTCATGACTTATACATGTTCCTATGACTATGAGATTATGCAACTCCCGTTTGCCGGAGGAACACTTTGGGTGCTACCAAACGTCACAACGTAACTGGGTGATTATAAAGGAGCATTACAGGTGTCTCCAAAAGTAGATGTTGGGTTGGCGTATTTCGAGATTAGGATTTGTCACTCCGATTGTCGGAGAGGTATCTCTGGGCCCTCTCGGTAATGCACATCACATAAGCCTTGCAAGCACTGCAACTAATATGTTAGTTGTGAGATGATGTATTACGGAACGAGTAAAGAGACTTGCCAGTAACGAGATTGAACTAGGTATTGGATACCGACGATCGAATCTCGGGCAAGTAACATACCGATGACCAAGGGAACTGCGTATGTTGTTATGCAGTCTGACCGATAAAGATCTTCGTAGAATATGTAGGAGCCAATATGGGCATCCAGGTCCCGCTATTGGTTATTGACCGGAGACGTGTCTCGGTCATGTCTACATTGTTCTCGAACCCATAGGGTCCGCACGCTTAAGGTTACGATGACAGTTATATTATGAGTTTACATGTTTTGATGAACCAAAGGAGTTCGGAGTCCCGGATGAGATCGGGGACATGACGAGGAGTCTCGAAATGGTCGAGACGTAAAGATTCATATATTGGATGATATGGTTAGGCCAAGGGGTCAAACCCATGAGGCTTTAGATCGGTGCAAAAAGGAGTTTTGCGGAGGCCAGGGGGCCAAACGCCGGAGACCCTGGCGTCTGGCCCTGGGCCAGACGCCGAGGCCCATGGCATCTGGGCCAGACGCCAAGGATTGTGGCGTTTGGTCCTGGAGTCCGAGTGGGACTCTTGCCTTTCGGGCAAAACCGACTTTGAGGAGGCTTTTGCTCCAAGTTTCGACCCCGGGGCTCAACATATAAATAGAGGGGCAGGGCTAGCACCAAAGACACAACAAGTTGATCCACGTGATCTATTCCTTAGCCGTGTGCGGTGCCCCCTGCCACCATATACCTCGATAATACTGTAGCGGAGTTTAGGCGAAGCCCTGCTACTGTAGTTCATCAAGATCGTCACCACGCCGTCGTGCTGACGGAACTCTTCCCCGACACTTTGCTGGATCGGAGTCCGGGGATCGTCATCGAGCTGAACGTGTGCTCGAACTCGGAGGTGCCATAGTTTCGGTGCTTGATCGGTTGGATCGTGAAGACATACGACTACTTCCTCTACGTCGTGTCATCGCTTCCGCAGTCGGTCTGCGTTGGGTACGTAGACAACACTCTCCCCTCGTTGCTATGCATCACATGATCTTGCGTGTGCGTAGGAATTTTTTTGAAATTACTACGAAACCCAACAGGCCTTCGGAATGGTTTTATATGGAGGACGTCCCCCTTCCGGACCCTGTTCGGCCGGGTCTTCCTGAGTTCGGCAATGCTCCTCTGAAGAAACGCCGAAGTTGGCGCCCACGGAGCCCCCAGGAGGAAGACAATGGAGAAGTCCTTTATCTGATGAACCGGATTAAAGCGCTGGCTCAATCAGGATTGACAGTAATCGAGGTTATGTCAATATGCATAATGGGGGGAGTGCAACCACTTCAATATCGAGGGCACCCCTTGTGGTGTTTTAACGGGGAAGATGACGCCACCGTTGCGGGCATAAGGGTCCGGACAACGCTGCCGCTTTAGCAAAAATTATGTCCGAATTGTTCAAGGGAGAGGATGAGGAGTTCATCCGCATCAAACCACGGGATGGATTCTCCATGTACAACCCTCCAAGATGGGTGAGTTATATCTCCTTACTCCCATTCTTCCCGCATTCTTTGTCGTAGGTACTCACCTTGCCATTTTGCGGCAGGAACTGCGAAAAGCCATAAGGGAGGTCAGCAGCCCATCTCCACAACCAGAGGACCCTGACCGGCCCTCGGTCCCGGACTCGAAGAAGATCTGGACATATTCGTGGAGCTGATAAACCGGCAGGTCTATCAATTAAGCTGTGATAACGCCATGGTGGCCATTACGGCCGACTATCCCGGACTGCTTCCTGCGTCGCACGTAAGAAAAACCAAAAATCCCAACTCCAAAAACTAGGATCCCATTTTAGACACTTCACCTACCATATACATATGGTGTTTTTACAGGGAAGGCATTCGGGACGCCATGCCGAACCCGCAGCAACTCGCCAACAAGAGGCACCAAGGCCTGGCAGGCCAAAAAGGGAGGCAGTCAGGATGGAGACGCCAGCGTAGAAGTAGAAACCCGCTCCGTGGTTGTCGTCTTTCTTGAAATGCAATGATGTCCATGTTTCTTTAACAGAGAAAATGCTCGCCGGAATATGTCCGGTGAGGCTGCCGATCATGCTTCCACCAGTCGGGCTCCAGGACCAGACATAGAGGCGGAAGCCGACATGGGGCGGACACCGGATACTCCCCCTACAGAGGATGCGGATAGGCTATCCGCTACAAATTCAGAAGTGGAGAGCGCCATGAATCAGATGCGTCACCGGGCCGTACTCCGCGACGCTTGCTTCTCCCCAGAGGCATTTGATGCCTTCAATTCTGGAGAGGCGTACCTCCGTGCTGCTCAAAATGGTCTAGCCAGAGCCACGGACCAGTATGTAAAGGATGTACGGGTAAGCAAATCTAACGATTATATGTATCAGTAGCCCCTGAGACTTGAAACAGTTAGACAAACTGATTTAAGGATCATCTTATTGTGCAGGTTCTTACAGAGAAGAATAGTCGACTGTCACAGGAGTTGGAGGAATGCAAGACCCAACTTCGGGCCGCTGTTTCCGCATTGAAGGAACCTAAAAAGTCCCCAGCTGGTAAAATTTCTTTCAAAGAATGATAGGTACCATATAGCGTGCGGCATGGCTGCAGATCTAATAGTAGATGTTGCAGATGAATCCGGAGAGAATCCGGAGGAGCAGCATGCCGTACGACAACTAAAGGTCGGCGAACGCGTGCTGACTGAGGTCAGGCGGGAGAAAAACAATCTCCATGTCGCCAATAACAAGATGAGTGTGGAACTGAAAGATGTTCGAGCCCAGCTTGCGGACTCCGAGAAGGAGAATAAGCGGCTTCGACGCGACATTTTTAGTAAGTGCTTGAACGAACCCTTAAAAAAGGGGTCGGCGGAGAAGCCGGCTAACAGAGTTATGTCTGCAGGTATGCTGACGGGTCGTCCCGCGGAGGAGATGCCAGGGTCTGCGGGTGATCTTCTATCCGAGCTCTCACAACTGCACGAACAAGTTCGGCAGGTGATACAAGGTGTTGCCCAGGCCTTGTGGCCAGCCGTTTCCCTGCCAGAAGGCATTAGAGATCTTGCGGAGAAGCTCAAGGGAGCATGGCGCGCTTCCGATTATGGAAGATATCAGCCTGCCGTCAAGGTGCCAGGGAAGCCTGGGCCATGGTGAAGACGCGGTATACCAAGACTGACCCGAACCACATGGCCGAGGTCGGACCTGTGGGGCCCGATAGGAAAGAGATCCCCGTTAGCTTAGTGTATGGGCAAGTAGAATTAGCCACAAAGTATTCCCAATAGGATTGTAGGCTAGACCGCCTGTTGGATGGTATAGAAGAGGAATTTAGTCAGTCTACATGACTATGTAATTAAAGTGACATGTATAATGCCTTCTAGCCGGATTGTAGATCATTTGTCATGGCGGACCTTTTCGCTTCAACCTCGGGACCCGATAGTCCGGAGTGTTTCCGAATACCCGCCCAGTTATATAAAAACCGGGGTATGCGTGGAAACCAGGCGTAGGGGTCATTAGTGCTTGAACAGACAAGTGCCCAACTAGTTATGTTATATTACATGGGTAGTAAGAAACATCTTCCAGGGAGAATAGTTCCGTTAAGGGTTCCTTTCCTGGTATGCATGCCCTAAAGTGCATGTCCGTACTGCGAGAGAAAATGCAGGAAAAAACATCTGGGGGCACATATGGAAAATAAAAAAATAAAAATCTTCTTTTGATCGCCGACCGAATATTCCCTTAAGAACTCTAGCTTTCGGCTTCACCCAGTCTGAGGTACACATCCGGCTGACCCGGCAGTAACAATCGCAGAGGAGCTCCCCTTATGCCCTAGCCAAATTAACGGGGATGTAGGGCATAAATACAAGAGCCAGGCAACCCATCTTGGCCAAAACTTAAGTCATATCGATGCATATAGTGGCGAAGAAAAGGTACATGCGGAAGAATAACACATGTGCGGGGCGTGAGGCCCAGATAGATAATTAAGCTTCTGTGTAAGAAGCCCCCAGGTATAGTGAGCGCGGTTAGCGCATCTATAATGTGCAAGCGAGGCATTTGTTGGCCCTTGAAGGCCTAGAGAAAGAATAAAAGAAAGAAAGAGAAAAAATACAGATAATGTATATGCAAAAAATGGACAGAGGAAGGAGACGAACATAGAGTCTGGCACTAGGCGTAGAATCTTCGGAGCCTAGCTCCGTTCCATGGGTTCGGCTCAAGTCGATTATTCGATGCATCCCACAGACGGTACGCACCACCGGTCAGAACCTGGTCAATGATGAAAGGACCTTCCCATTTGGGCTCGAGCTTGGACTTTTTCTTCTCCGGCAGGCGTAGAACTAACTCGCCAACGTTATAAGTTTTGGCCCATACTTCTCTGCTTTGGTATCTGCGAGCCTGTTGCTGATAAAATGTAGAACAGGCTTTTGCCACGTCACGGTCCTCCTCCAGGGTGTCCAGACTGTCCTGCCGATCGAGCTCGGCTTCTCTTTCTTCGTACATGTGCACTCGAGGTGAGTCATGAATTATGTCGTAGGGCAGAACTGCCTCTGCGCCGTACACCATAAAGAAGGGTGTATATCCGGTAGTGCAATTTGGCGTGGTCCGCAGCCCCCAGAGTACGGAGTCGAGCTCCTCCACCCAGTGCGTGTTAGACTCCTTTAAGGACCGCACTAATCTGGGTTTAATGCCGCTCATGATAAGACCATTTGCTCGCTCAACTTGGCCGTTGGTTTGTGGGTGATAGACGGAAGCATAATCGAGCTTGATGCCCATGTTGCTGCACCAGAGTTTTATCTCGTCGGCCGTGAAGTTCGTGCCATTGTTCGTGATGATGTTGTGGGGGACGCCATAACGGTGTACAACCCCGGATATGAAGTCTATCACCGGTCTGGATTCAACTGTTTTAACAGGTTTGGCTTCTATCCATTTGGTGAATTTATCCACCATGACCAGTAAGTATTTTTTCTTATGGGTTCCCCATTTAAGGGGTCCAACCATGTCAAGCCCCCAGACCGTGAAAGGCCAGGTAATGGGGATTGTATGGAGGGCGGTGGGTGGCATATGGCTTTGGTTTGCAAAAAGCTGGCAACCGGCGCAGCGTTGGACCAAGTCCTGTGCGTCCACCCGGGCCGTCGGCCAATAAAAACCTGTACGGAAGGCCTTGCTTACGAGGGCCTGGGCTGCGGCGTGGTGGCCGCCGATTCCGACGTGAATTTCTGCCAAAAGCTTCCGCCCTTCCTCTTCGGAGATGCACCTTCGAAGGACTCCTGTAGTGCTTTTCTTATACAGCTCTCCCTCGTGGACCCTGTAGGCTTTAGATCGCCGCACTATGCAGCGTGCCTCATTTTGGTCCTTGGGAAGTTCCTTCCCAGTTAGGTAGGCCAGGAATGGTTCTGTCCATGGGGCAATGATGGCCATTATTACGTGGGCTGAAGGTGTTATTTCGGTGGCAGAGCCTCCGATTATGTCAGAGTGTTCGGTTTCGGGCATTTTGGCCGAGTCCGGATTATTGTTACCGGTGTCCCCTTCCCATACCACGGATGGCTTGAACAACCTCTCCAGAAAGATGTTGGGGGGACCGCATCATGTTTTGTGCCGATGCAGGTGAGGATATCCGCCGCCTGATTGTTTTCCCGAGCCACATGGTGAAATTTGAGCCCCTCGAACCGAGCTGACATCTTTAGGACGGCGTTTCGATAGGCCGCCATCTTCGGATCCTTGGCATCGAAGTCTCCATTTATTTGGGATATTGCAAGGTTCGAATCCCCATGCACCTCCAGGCGTTGGATGCCCATGGAAACTGCCATCCGGAGACCATGTAACATGGCCTCGTATTCGGCTGCGTTGTTGGAGTCTGTATACAGTATCCGTAGTATGTATTGAACTATATCTCCTGTTGCGGACGTCAGGACGACGCTAGCCCCTAGACCAGCCAGCATTTTGGAGCCGTCGAAGTGCATGATCCAATTGGAGTATGCGCTGTACTCTTTAGGGAGTTCAGCTTCCGTCCATTCGGTGACGAAGTCGGCCAATACTTGCGATTTAATTGCTCGCCGAGGTTTGTATGTTACGTCGAACGGGAGGAGCTCAATCGCCCATTTAGCAATCTGGCCCGTGGCGTCGCAGTTGGTTATAATATCATTAAGTGGCACTTCCGAGGCTACTGTAATTGAACACTCTTAAAAGTAGTGTCATAGCTTCCGGGATGCCATGAATACTGCATAGGCTATCTTTTGATAATGTGGGTACCGTGATTTGCATGGAGTGAGGATAGTGGATACATAATATACTGGCTTTTGAAGAGGGAATTTATGTCCGTCCGCTTCTCGTTCGACGATCAGCACTGCGCTTACAACCTGATGAGTTGCCGCAATGTATAATAGCATTGGTTCGCCAATTTTTGGCGCGGCCAGGATTGGGTTGGTTGCCAGTATGGCTTTTATTTCTTCCAATCTGGCTGTGGCAGCGTCCGTCCACTCGAAGTGTTCGGTGCACTGAAGGAGGCAATAAAGGGGTAATGCCTTTTCTCCTAAGCGGGAGATAAAGCGGCTTAGAGCCGCCACGCATCCAGTTAATTTCTGGATTTTTTTGAGGTCTGTTGGGGTAGCCAATTGTGACAAAGCTCGGATTTTGGCCAGATTAGCTTCAATTCCTCTACTTGAGATAATGAAGCCCAGGAGCTTTCCGGCTAGTACGCCGAAAATGCATTTTTCCGGATTGAGCTTGATGTCATATGTTCAGAGGTTGTCGAATGTGAGCCTCAAGTCGTCTATTAGAGAGTCGATGTGTTTGGTTTTGACGACCACATCATCTACGTATGCCTCTACTGTTTTGCCGATCTGTTTCTCCAGACATGTCTAAATCATGCGCTGATATGTTGCGCTGGCGTTTCTGAGCCCAAAAGGCATTGTGTTGAAACAGAAGGGGCCGTATGGTGTGATAAATGCCGTTGCGGCTTGGTCGGACTCCGCCATCTTGATTTGGTGGTAGTCGGAGTATGCGTCGAGGAAACATAATGACTCATGTCCTGCGGTAGCATTGATAATTTGATCGATGCGGGGGAGGGGGAAGGGATCCTTTGGGCAAGCCTTGTTGTGGTCCTTGAAATCGACACATAGGCGCCAGGATTTGTCCTTCTTTGGTACCATCACCAGATTTGCTAGCAAGTCCGGGTGTTTTATTTCTCTAATGAATCTGGCCTCTAATAACTTGGCTAGTTCCTCTCCCATAGCTTGTCTCTTAGGTTTAGAGAAACACCGAAGAGCCTGCTTGACCGGCTTGAATCCTTTTAGGATATTGAGGCTGTGCTCGGCCAGCCTGCGTGGGATTCCTGGCATGTTTGAGGGGTGCCAGGCGAATATGTCCCAATTCTCGTGCAGGAACTCTCGTAGTGCAGCGTCCACGGCGGGGTTTAACTGTGCCCCGCTGGAGGCTGTTTTTGTAGGGTCCATTGGGTGGACTTGGAATTTGACTATTTCATCCACTGGTTTAAAAGAGGTGGACTTGGATCTCTTGTCAAGTATCATGTCGTCCCTGTCCACTTGTGAGCGTAGCGTAGTTAATTCCTAGTCCAAAAGGGCTTCAGATAGTGCCTCGACGGCCAATGCGGCTGTTTTGTTTTCGGTGCGGAGTGTTGTGTCCGGATCACTAGCGAGAGTGATGATTCCATTGGGCCCGGGCATTTTGAGCTTCATATACCCATAATGGGGTATGGCTTGGAAGATCGTGAACGCCTCCCGTCCTAAAAGGGCATGGTATCCACTACTAAACAGGGCCACTTGGAATGTAATTTCTTTGGACCTATAGTTCTCTGGCGTGCCAAATACCACATATAGTGTGATTTTCCCAGCACAACGTGCTTCCCGACTGGGGATGATTCCTCTGAAGGTTGTGCTGCTTTACTCAATGCGGTTCCAGTCTATTTCCATTTTTTGAAGAGTTTCCTCGTAGATGAGGTTTAATCCACTGCCGCCGTCCATGAGTACTTTAGTGAGTTGAAAGTCGTCCACAATTGGGCTGAGGACTAGTGCAGCTGGTGCTCGGGCTGTTCGGAATTTAGGTTCATCACTAGCATTGAAGGTAATAGCCGTGTCACTCCATGGATTTATTGCTGCTACGTGGCAGATTTCGGCAATGATGTGGAGTGTTCGCTTGCGCCTATTATTTGATGCGAAGGTCTCAAAGACTGTTAATACCGTATTGTTATCCCTGGGATGGTGCTCTGTGGCATCTGGGATGAGAAGATCCTCGCCGCTTTTGGCCACCTGCCGGAGTATCCAACATGCTCTAAGGATGTGTGTTGGCATGGTATCCGCTGTACTATGAATTTTGCAGGGTCCGTTGAGCCTTCCCTCCAATACGGTTCCACGCCCTGTATAGGGTTTTTGCTTCTTTGTAATTAACTTGGGTGTCTTATGATAGTGCACCCTTTTACTTCGGACTGGGTGTATATTCGGAGCCGCATTATCCCAAAATTTCGTTTCGGTTTTCCAGGCACTTTCCATCGCATAGTACTTTCATACTATGGACGCCAAGTCGGCGAAGCGTGATATGTCATGGCAACTTATGGCATTAAGGATTCCCTTGTCCGTGCAGTTATTGTAGAAAAGTGAGACTGCGTCTTCCTCGCGGCAGTCCTTAACTTTGTTCATCACAAGGAGGAATCTAGCCCAATAATGATGTACTGTTTCATGGGGCTCTTGCCTGATGTGGGAAAGATCGTTTATGTCTGGGTGGGTGGGTGGGTTTGAGTACGAACCCCTACCGATCTGAGACCCAGGGGCCGAGGAGTTTCCGATCTTGGAAGTTCGGATTTTGGGATGTTGCCTGATGAGTGTGGCCCGCTGCCTGACTCTAGGTTCAGGGCTTGGGTGATGTCCTCCCGTAAATGGGTATCCGGCTCGGAGAGCTCAGGAATCCGGACATAGTTAGTCCTCAAGATAGAGGAAGAACTGCCACACTGTTCCTCCACCACCGCGACATGATGGGTGACTGGTGGAGAGTTAATCTCTCTTTGATCGGGTTTAAGCCCAATCCGATCATAGTCCGTAGCGACTCCCAAGGCGGCGATGCGATCCAAGAGCTCGTTTAGGGAAGAGAGCTCCATTGGATCTATCTGCTCGACGAATTCCAAGCCGACGTGGAGGTTGTTTTCGATGACCCAAGAAGTCATCGTCGGTGCAGCAGCCGAACAGGCTGTAAGGATGAAACTGCCTAGCCGGAGAGTTTGGCCGACAGCCAGGGCTCCCCTGGCGGTATTGTTGTTTTTAACAACGAGATGAGGCATCCTTCCTTACAGCGACGGCACAGAGGAACTCTCAATGAAAGCACCAATGTCGGTGTCAAAATCGGCGAATCTCGGGTAGGGGGTCCCGAACTGTGTGTCTAAGGCGGATGGTAACAGGAGGCAGGGGACACAATGTTTTACCCAGGTTCGGGCCCTCTTGATGGAGGTAAAACCCTATGTCATGCTTGATTTATTCTTGATAATATGAGTAGTACAAGAGTTGATCTACCACGAGATCGGAGAGGCTAAACCCTAGAAGCTAGCCTATGGTATGATTGTCTGTTGTCCTACGGACTAAAACCCTCCGGTTTATATAGACACCGGAGGGGGCTAGGGTTACACAAGGTCGGTTACAAAGGAGGAAATATACATATCCGTATTGCCTAGCTTGCCTTCCACGCCAAGTAGAGTCCCATCCGGACACGGGACGAAGTCTTCAATCTTGTATCTTCATGGTCCAACAGTCCGGCCAAAGGATATAATCCAGATGTCCGGATACCCCCTAATCCAGGACTCCCTCAGTGGGCATCTCCATAGCCCATTGATTAGTCGCGTCACTGTGAGGCTTTCTCCCTTTTTGTCTTCTGATGATCCACAAGTATAGGGGATCTATCGTAGTCCTTTCGATAAGTAAGAGTGTCGAACCCAACGAGGAGCAGAAGGAAATGATAAGCAGTCTTCAGTAAGGTATTCTCTGCAAGCACTGAAATTATCGGTAACAAATAGTTTTGTGATAAGGTAATTTTTATCGAGTAGCAAGTAATAAAAGTAAATAAGGTGCAGCCAGACGGCCCGATCCTTTTTGTAGCAAAGGACAAGCCTGGACAAACTCTTATATTATGTAAAGCGCTCCCGAGGACACATGGGAATTATCGTCAAGCTAGTTTTCATCACGATCATATGATTCGCGTTTGGTACTTTGATAATCTGATATGTGGGTGGACCGGTGCTTGAGTATTGTCCTTACTTGGACAAGCATCACACTGATGATTAACCCCTATTGCAAGCATCCGCAACTACAACAGAAGTATTAAGGTAAACTTAACCATAGCATGAAACATATGGATCCAAATCAGCCCCTTACGAAGCAACACATAAACTAGGGTTTAAGCTTGTGTCACTCTAGCAACCCATCATCTACTTATTACTTCCCAATGCCTCCCTCTAGGCCCAAACAATGGTGAATTGTCATGTAGTCGATGTTCACATGACATCACTAGAGGGATGACAACATACATCTCATCAAAATATCGAAGGAATACCAAATTCACGTGACTACTAATAGCAAGACTTCTCCCATGTCCTCAGGAACAAATGTAACTACTCACAAAGCATATTCATGTTCATAATCAGAGGGGTATTAATATGCATAATGGATCTGAACATATGATCTTCCACCAAGTAAACCAACTAGCAACAACTACAAGGAGTAATCAACACTACTAGCAACCCACAAGTACCAATCTGAGGTTTGGATACAAGAAATGAACTAGGGTTTGAGAGGAGATGGTGCTGGTGAAGATGTTGATGGAGATTGACCCACTCCTGATGAGAGGATCATTGGTGATGATGATGATGATTTCCCCCTCCCGGAGGGAAGTTTCCCCGGCAGAACAGCTCCGCCAAAGCCCTAGATTGGTTCTGCCTCGTGGCGGCGGAGTCTCGTCCCGAAAGCTTGCTTATGATTCTTTTCTCGATGAAAGACTCCATATAGCAGAAGATGGGCATCGGAGGGCCACCAGGGGGCCCAC